>NW_026860758.1:0-102547 GCF_026571515.1 Ruditapes philippinarum | reverse complement strand
TTCCCATTCTCGTAAAGAGGAAATGAAACCCACGAAACTCCCACTGGGACGACCAAATCCCCAGTGGGGGAATCGAAAAACCCCATGGGACGGCCAACTTTGAATGTTCTCCCCTGCATTTAATTTTAAGGGTATCGTCATTTCAAAGGCCAGGTTTTACTTGACTCTATCTCTATTATTGACCGGGCTTTAAATTTTTTCTCTAATCAATTTAAAAAAGGTAGCTGAGTTTGCGAAAATTCCGGATTTGCAAACTTATTCCGGAGGCTGTTGTTAACAAAGCACCATTGATGTTTCAAGTTAATCCCTGTGCGTGTATAAATATAGAACAGGAAAAAAGACGCCCTTATGACTAGGATGTGGTTTCCCCGACCTGCATTATACGAACGAAAATATTTTTCTTTTTATTTGATTAATTATTAACTCTTCAAAATGACCACTAAATAGACTCAGATGGATAAATTTTGACATTATGTATCTAGAAAAAACTAAATACTCGGGCAGAACTGAAAATTTACTTTTTAAAGAACGCGGTAATTGACAAAAATTGAAAAACAAATAGATAAATAGAAACGCTAGTGACAAAAACTGAAACGTTAGTGACAAAAACTGAAACGCTAGTGACAAAAACTGAAACGCACCCTATGGAAATTTACATGTAAACGTGCAAAAACTGAAACGCTAGTGACAAAATCTGAAACGCTAGTGACAAAATTTAAAACGTTAGTGACAAAACTGAAACGCTAGTGACAAAAACTAAAACGCACCCTATGGAAATTTACATGTAAACATGCAAAAACTGAAACGCTATTGACAAAAACTGAAACGCTAGTGACAAAATTTGAATCGCTAGTGACAAAATTTAACGCTAGTGACAAAAAATGCAACATACTTGACCAAAAAAATGCTTATAACAAATACAGCATCTTTTACACTTATCTTATCTAATATCCGTATGGCACAGTATCAAATTGTTCAATTCTTCAACGTTTGGTATACACCATCTGGTAATTTTTCTTTCCTTCTCTATTATACAATTTTCTTTTTCTTTTATCTCTACAAATTTTACTAGGGTTGGTTACAATAATACTTTTATCTCTTTCTTTATGTGTAACTATTTTTCACACTTTCAAAGTTGATAAGTTGGCTATTTGTATAACTTAATGTGAAACCCCTAACTTTACATGCTTTATTAGTTCTATAAGCATAATTTTTAGGACCATCAGACACAAATTCTACAATATGCTCCCCTCCACTCAGCTCATCCGTGAGTTCACCCAAGTAATCTCCTAATGGCGGATCATACTGTCCAGGGCGACTCACATAAATGACTTTCGGGTTCATGGGACTCGGTATCGTTCATATTCTATCAATAGATAAAATGGAATAAGCAAGGCTGTTTATTCTTACATACTTTTATTCAATAATATACATTTTTAAACCACATGTGACAAAAACAGAAGCATACGTGACAAAAATTGAAAAAGTAGTTACACTTTTTTGAAATACGAGTGACATTTTTTGAAACATCATTGACACTTTTTGAAACATCATTGACACTATTCGAAACAGACCCTATGGAAAATTACATGTAAACGTGCAAAAACTGATTAACGAGTGCCACTGTTTAAAAAACAAGTGACACTTTTGGAAACAATAATGACACTTTTCTACAAAGCAGTGACACTTTTTGAATTAGCACTGACACTTTTAACACAGCAGTGACACTTTTTGAAACAGCAGTGACACTTTTTGAAACATACACTATGGAAAATTACATGTAAACGTAAAAAAACTGAAACATGCGTAACACTTTTTGAAAAACGAGTGACACTTTTTGAAAAACGGCTGACACTTTTTAACACAGCAGTGACACTTTTTGAAACAGCAGTAACACTTTTTGAAACAAACCCTTTGGAAAATTACATATAAACGTGCAAAACCTGAAATATGCGTACCACTTTTTGAATCAGTAGTAACACTTTTTGAAATATGTGTAACATTTTTTTAATCAATAGTGACACTTTTTTTTAACGCATTGACAGAAAACGAAACAATAAAAACAAGTATTTACAAGAATAATAACTATATCTGTTACACGTTCAAAGTTGATGAGTTGGCTATTTGTATAATTTTATGTGAAACCCCTAAATTTACAAGTTTCGTTGTTTTAATTAGTTCTATAAGCATAATTTGTATGTATGACCACCCGACACAAATTCTTTAATGTGCTCCCCTCATCTCAGCTCATCCGTGAGTTCACCCAAGTAATCTCCTAATGGCGGATCATACTGTCCAGGGCGACTCTCATAGATAACGCTGTCCGTATCGTAATACAGAATTCGTCTGTCGAGCTTTTCGTGCACACTGTAGAGTTTGAGTCTGGCCTAACATGTCGTAAATGTAGCTAAGTAGATGTTGGTTTTATTATCTTCGGGTTGACAGTCCTGTTTATATTGCCATTCTATTTGAATCATATCATTCGTCAGTATATGGAAATTTAAAGGTTCTTTCGTTGGATCGGCAAACAACTGGAAGAACAGGTTGGCCTGTAGTTCGTGAAAGAACTCTGTCTGGCGCATATTGAGTCTCTGACCAAACTTGCCCCAAAAACTGTTGAGACATAGTTTAGCCAGAGCTCTCAAACCCGGGTTCTTCGAGATGTTTGCTCGATCCAATGAAACTCCCTCTTTCTGTAAGTTTTGAGACACATAATTTGTCATGTCTTGCTCATTGTGTATCCAGTCAGGAGAACCGCTTGCCTCTTGCTTAAACTTTAAAAATATGTTTATGTAATTGGCAAGCAGTCCCCCTGATCTGGTCTTTGGGTCATATTGTGTCGATTCCTCCCGGTGGTATACTTCGTTAATCTTTTTAATTTGATATCCTAATTTAACGGCCGTTTGAATTTCCGGAGTGCACAACAAACCAGTCAACTCTCTTTCTTGTTTAGAACATGCGCATGGGTTTTGATTTTCATATCGGCGCAGGTCCTACATAGGGGAAATTTCAACTTGTTATTTGAGCGATACGGTAGCACGGGATGGTATAATCCTCTAGGTGGAAGTATTTTGACCTTAGCTATACCGAAATAGTCCTTAATGTCTTTTAAATCTTTGGTTATGATGGTAGGATGTCCTACGGGATATTGATAATACTTATTCACCCATGGATACAAGCTCGTAAAATCCACGTACTTAGTTTTTTTCCTGTTCTTCCGCTTTGTAATAAAGTTGACAGGCATTGGTGCGACCCCCAAAGAAACTTTCCCTCGGGTCTAACCTATCAATAATATCTAAGCTTTCTACGAATTGTTTCAGTTCAGTATTTTGAATCTTTTTTTTTTTTGAATTCGTGGTCCCAAATGCAAACGTATTTCATGCCTAACTGTTGAATGTAAGCTTTCTTTTTCATTGTTAACGCATACAATTCATCTAATGATTGATTGATGAGTTGGTAGCGCGTTTCTTCTATGTTATCTGTGAAACAATCAGGGCATGCATGAAAAATACAACCATGGTACTCATAGGCCGTGTTTGTTTCTTCACAGTAACCGTCTAATTTGTAACGTGTTCACGGTAAAGATTTCTCTCCTTTATTAAAAGCATGCTGAATTTTGACATTTTTTGTACACGCCACCCATTCTAACCATTGTATGGACGCTTCAGCTATATTGAACATTAAAACCACTAGGAGGAATTTTCGCTATTGGTGCCCTTACAAATTCTGTCTCAGTTACTTTCTCACCCGCGAGTTTGGTTTCGAGGATCCATTCGTTTCCGCACAACACAAAGCTTTCCATCTATTAATTTTGAAGGTATCCAATCATCACTGCCCTCTAATTTTACATTCCATTCTTTTTCTAAAATTTGGTTCTAAAGACATTCATGCAGACGGAAGCTATGGTCACGGAATCGAATGGATCCACGGCTCCGACCCACGTTTTTTCTTTCTTTCTTTTTCATTTACAACCTCTATTCTTCACCGTAGCACTCAGTAACAACTCTCTAAATTCCAAACACGCTTGTCTTAAAATATCTACATCATTTCTACAATAATCTAACATTTTTTTCTAAAATAAACAACGTCGTCCTTTCTGTCGCTCAACCACACTAACAATTCAGCTCTCTCTTTCTCATTCATAAAATCATGACCATAACACTGAGCATCTGGGTACGGGCCTACATAAGTCTGATTTTCGCAAGTATTGAAGTAATTCGGAAACCAACCTTTCTTTAATTCAGTCAATCAAAACGCTTAAGGGAGGCTGACAATTTCTTAGGTAAAAAATTCAAACGTCAATCACTTTAATATGTAAATCTGACTCTATTGTCATATACATAATTTTGGAGCTACTGTTAATAATATTGTCCGGTCTCATGGATTGGCCTATAAAGTACTCTAACAGAAAAATAACCGTCGTAACCTTTCATATTATGGGCAAAAACTTTGAAATATTCTGCTGGGGGAAACAATAATTCGCCAAATTTTTCTGCAGTGTTGGCTCCTTCCAACGTTACTTCTCTGAATCCACGTTTAACCGGAAGACACGGACCTTGGTATTCATTATCTTGTAGCTCAGAGTTGTCACATTCCTCGCACCGCGTACCGCATTTTATATATAGATACGGGGGTCAAGGGCTTATTGACACATTTTGGAAACACAGAATGTGCTTATACAAAATTGGGACTATGATTGGGCTTTTCCGCACCAAGATGATTTACAGTGTTGACATTTAGAGAAAGATTTATATACCTGTTGTGTTTTGACAGTCTTTACAATCTCGTTTTCTACTCGCTACATATCCATTTTCACACCTCTGACAATTAATCCTGACTACATTCAAAATAAAAAAAAATATAAATTTAGAATTATAATGTTCCTTGGCTGGTATTGATCTGAGATAACATAAATGTCCTTCCATTACATATTTTTCGCACGAGTTACACAAATATTCTCCACACGCATGGTCTTCTTTCTTCCTTTTGACTTTGTAGCATGTTGGGCATTTCCAGTATATTTGACATTTGGATGGTCCAATGGGTTTTCCTTTGAATTTTCCTTTTTTGTGTACTGGTACTGTCTTGTGTTGATTATAGTACTTTTCTGATCTACATGTCATGTAACAGTCTGTGCACTTGACTGTATTTTCTGTTCCGGGCAGTAATCCGTCTTACAGCCTATACAGGATATTTCGCACTGGTGTCTTTCTCTATTTTTATAGTGTTTGAGGCATTGGTCGCAGAAATGCCCCGCGCTGAAGAATCCTGTCATGCTGGTGATGGCGTGAATGTGGTCGTCGTCCACGAGGTACAGGTAAATACATGGACGCATATCCTAACTTGGCCTAGTTATGAACTTGTTTCCCAGTCTGGCACTGACCACCATCATGCGCATCCAGACTTCTTTAAAAGCTTATCGTCGTTTAAAATGGTGGGACCGATCTAAGGGTACTTACGGCGGTCACTGTCGGGCTGAGTGGACTATGATAGGGTCGTTATCTTGATGATGAATCGACACGACAAGTCATTTCCGTAAATTGCCCGGGCCTGGTCAAGAAGTCTTCAACATTTGTGAGTCCAGCTCTACTATTTGAGTTCTGTCTTATATGTTTTTTATAATTTTCAATCTACATATAGATTCATGCGCTTTTTTTGCATACGTCCTGTTGATTTTTCTTTATGTTATGGAAGTTCACGTGATCGGCTATGTAGTAGGGGTCCGTGGGGCTCATCCCTCGCTACTTGTATCCTTGTGCTGTGGGTACATCCCGTTTTTGAATTTCTAATCAGTTACAGATTATTTTATTTAATTTGATTAACCTTCGTGCTCTGTTTTGTCCTGTTTTTGTTGGGTCGCTGGGAACTTGCATTTGGTTCAGGTTGCTGGTTATATGGGAGTTGCGTTCATTGACGCCGCTTTTCTTGTTGATGCTTGTTTATCTATTTCACACTCGTCGACATCGTTTTTCCATTTTTCGTCAAATAATAAAGCTCTTTATACCATCAATTTCTCTTGCTTTTACATACTCAACAAAAATCTCCCTAGCTTTAAAGCGCAAATCTAAATAGCTTTCAGGTCGGTCTTTGGTTCTGTTTGTGTCGTCTAACTGTCGGTAACCTTTCCATTTGTTCATGTCACGAAAGTCATTCATATTGTGGGTATGTCTTATTGAAATGTCGAATGCACCCGGGAGAATCTGTCTCCCAGGTCGCGGCAGAAATTCAATTCAGCTAATCTGCGTCGGTAAACGTATCCACGATGATATCAAAGTGTTCCATATTACTGGTATGAAGTTAGAATGACGTACACAGACGCTACGCTTTCTTATATTTACTTAGAGCCTCATTCAAACGGGCTGTCTTTTTCAAATTGGCGTGGTTATGTTTGGAAGCTAACGTAGGGTCTCTATTGTGATTGGCTAATTCGTTCTTAGGTAATGAAGCCTTGAAGTAGTGGACTTGAAGGGGAATAACTTTGGACAAGTTGAAATGGGCATTGTGTATCGTAAAATAATTAGTGGTATCGAGAACTATATGACTCGGGACTTTAAAGAGATGAACTTTAACAGTTTGAATGGACATTGTCCGCACATCTGCTCTTAATAAAAGTACAGTGAGCCAAGAGATTGTTGCGGTGTGTTTCTGAATGGATTAATTTTGACACACTGAATATAGCCTATTGTCTCCGTTTTTAAATAGCTGAAAAGGTTATTAAAACGCGGGTCATCATATATAGAGTATCACTCGACCAAAAAATTTAAAGAGTCATTTCGTTGCAGAAACGCCGAGAAGTCAATACATCGTATGTTATGAATTTTACGCAGATATTTATTAATAGTATTGTACAGTAAACGAGTATTATTATTATTAATTATTATATAGAAATATGTTTTGACAGTTTCATAATATGGAATTAATTGAAAATTATTTCATATATTTTGTAATAATGTTAAAAAAAGTTTATATAGAAAACACATTTAAATTATATAGTAAAATGTTTAATTTCCATTGTTAATACAGAGAAGTCATAGTCAATCTATTTTTCAAGACTATATGATGTATATACTTAGCAGGTGCGGTTCTGTTTATATATAGGAAGTGATTTGGTTAGATACGACACTGTGTTGGAAATAATTTAGGTAATGATAATATAGATAAGAATAATTTTTATGAACTCTGAATAATACTTTTATGCTAATAATGGTTTATAATTGAATGATAAGCTTTTTATACAGAATGTCCTAATTGAAAGGTAGTCTTTTATTCATTCTATTTTAATGGATCATGTGTATATGTTTTACTTGAAATGTTAACTTCCGTCTAGGGCGGAGGCCTGACTTCAATGTGCGATTCACGCTAGGATCGAGTATACGAAGTCAGCTGCCGTTTATTAGGGAGATTAAATAGAACAATGTGTCATTCTAAAAAATAATGGAGTGATACATTCTAAAAAATAGAATATTATGTCAATTCAACCTGATAGAATCAATATGGTGCGCGCAAGCGCCAGTCGTGATGGCCACCGTCCCGTATACTACTGCTGTTTATATACGATATGTAATTTGCAGTGGATAATTAATAGGTTATTTTTTCAAAAGGAGAATTGTGTGCATAATATTCTCTTTAAGTCTGAAGAAATTTTGGCAGACGTTTGTAGTTAATGAAATTTAACTGAATATAGCTATATGGGTTCACTGAAAACCCAAAAGGGTTAAAAATTCATATTAAATTAGAAAATCTTGCATAGGTTCATCTGGGACTTTAAAAATGTTAAATCTAAAGTATCATTTAGGTAAGATATATTTTAATTAAATGAAAATCATTTTTTTCGTGGTGCAACTCATAGCTCAGATTGAAGGGATGAAAGGCGTTTGAAGCTTTTCGAAAGATGCCTTAATTCTGAAGCTTCTGGTTGTTTGGCGTGCCAAGTGTTAAAGCACTCACACACGGGACCTCGACCTAAAGTCTCATCTGTACTTCATAGTAGTTTTAGTTTGCCAGCCCGAGAATCGAACTACAATGTCGAAGATAGAAGCCGTCGCGCTCTTACGATTAAGCTATACGGGCTGGCAGTATTCTGTTTTAGCGGTGGAATGCGTCTGTTAGTTAGTCGGCGGGAGAAGTGATGTTTTCTTAATTATGCATTTATAATATCAAGTTGATTATGATTGAAATTGATATAAAAAAATGTATTATGTTAATATAGGAATGTCATGTATTAAGTTAACTACTACATACTGTTTTGTTGCCCATGCGTGCAATACTATACTATTCTATTACATATTTAGTGTCTGAAAGTTTCGTTGTCCATAGATATAAAGCATTTCATGATTCGTTTACACATTTACTTTAGTAAATAGGGTTATAACTATTAATCGGTGTGGTTTATCGACTGTTTATAAAAAATAAGTTCAAACACTAAATTGGTTAGTGTTTTAGTAAGCATTTGATAAATAAATAAATAAATAAGTAAATAAATAAATTAACCAATCAACCAATGAACAAATTAATAAATAAGATTAATAATTATTAATTTAGCGATAAAATCTCAATTATGTTTAATAATGACAAAATGATAGATATATATTGAATATGGCAGACTTGGTTTGATTGAGCATATATATGGACGGTACTGGAAAGTTAAAGCTTGCCGTCACGCCATATGCACGCTTAGGAGAAATCAAAACTTAACATGAATGATAATATTTAATTTGAAACATACACGATGTGTTCATACAACGACGGGTTTCGGTGGATTTATGTGACATACGTAGTGCTTTTTCGTGAAAACGCGAAGGTCGAAGTAAAAAAAACACCCTTACGTATGCCTAAAATAAAACGAGAAACAATGGGCGAGCTAATAAAGACAGATTATCTCTTTTAAAAACAATTTACATTGTCTCATCACAAAAAGAAAATGTATAAAAAATTTAAGAATAACAGAAGAAACACTAAAATCAAATACCTTAATCAAAACCTATAATAGAATAATTGAGATAATCATCAAAACAGTATAATAAGGTCAAGTAAGGTCAAGTACGGGTCACCGATTGAATATAAACTCCGAGTAGTCTAGGTCGAACTGGCATAATTTGAGTCGCGTCACGACAAAACCAACGTAATAACAAGTATGAAACTGATAGCGAACAGCATGGATCCTGATCAGACGCGCATTACGTTTGTTTTGTCGTGGCGCGGCTCATTTATGTACATCTTTCAGATTTTAGATCAGATATTAGATCAATAGATCAATAGATTATTCAAATATTCGCTACAAATATTTGGTATAAAGTCATTAGACCCTGACTTTTTTTTATCTGTTTCGTATCTGAAATGCGACATTTATTATTTTATCTAACTTATTTCAACTCTATAATTTTCCACCTTCAGCTCTTAATTGACGAAAAGGTAGTCACGTGATCATGGCGGAAAAACTTCTTTGTTTTCGCTCCGTTGAAAAATGTGAAATAATATAGTTTATTCGTTTTTTTGGAGGATAGTTTTATGTTGGATATGTTTATATTGGATTGTTAACCATGATGATAAGTAAGATATAACATTTAAGCTGGGTATTAGAAAGAGAATTTAGATGTTCAGTTTTCTTCAAAGTTTTCGTCATGTATTACCTTCAATGATCAAAAGTAACTTTACGTATAGTATTAAAGTTCAATAGACATACATCTAAACATCATATATTTTTCCTGTTAGAGACAGGTTTTTTGCCACATATGTCATCGTGTCCTTATATTCTCCAACAGTAAGCAAAGAACGAATTTTGTCCTCGGCCGTTTGACAATTTGAATAACCAACCGCTTTATCTGCGACTAGCTGATGGAGCCCTGAAAAAACGTACACAACGTTTCTTTGGACAGGAGATTCTCGAAAAAATATGGCAGACGTCCTTAAGGGTTCTATTCAAAACGAAATAACTCGCTTTAGTTCCGAACTGCAAGTTAAGTCTTCTGTTTCGGCATTTGGTAGACGGGTTTTAGGTGGCCTCGCAAGGCAATAAGTTGCTTGAGATCTGAAAAAACCCTCGCTTGGAACTTCTGAGAACGCATCTTTAAAAGTGCAAGTTTATAGCGCTCAAAGCACATGCAGACTCTGCTGGGAAGAGTAAACAGCGGCGGAACAATATCCGTCTTGCAGGGGTATCCTGAGTCCTTTCTGTGAAAAAACTTATGCCAAATGTGTGTCGACATTGTTGCAAACAGCTAATGTAGAATGATGTGAAATGAGAATTGTCGGTCGCAACAGGACTGGGAACGGTATGGTCTGTGTGGCCAGGCCATTTGTTAAATTTTTTCGTACAGGGCACGCCAACGTCTTTAAACAGGAGGTAGGTTAAAATCCATGATATGAAAAACGATACTAGTTTGACTTTCATGAAGATTTGACTAAAAGGAGATATTTGAATGTACATATGGCACCCGGATTTGTTGGCAGAGGAGTGCGTAGAGGGGTCCGAAGATTGGTTGGGAAATATTGATGGACGGTTGATCTTTTGGCTCAAGGAATAAAACGAACTAAGGAGTGAGACGGAGTAACAAGTATTAGCTTGACCTAGTAGAAATTTGTCAAGTGTGTGGTGTCTGAATACTGACGCAGGTTTACTAGTATGTGTATGGTTAACTAATTACTGAATCTATAAAAAAAGTATAGTATTGTAAATACACGGATGAAGTCATCTCGTGGCTTTTGGCTATGTTATTGAAATATCTTCATATGGTTGCTATGCAATATAGCTCGGTGAGGGTTGTTTGCTATATTAATAGAGGTACAAGAATGTGATACGAAAATCGTGTGGGTCGATATGAAGAGTCAGTGGTTTGCTATGTACAAACGTTGGGTACACGAAAATTCGTTGTCTTCCTACGCAGTCACTGGTTGCTATGCAAATTTACTGGTTGCCTTTGGGCAAAAGCCGGCGGCTTCGCTGTAATCTAAAATAACGCTGTTCCAAAAAATCAGGGGTCGCTATGACAGTATTCACACTGGGTGCTAGGACAGTCGCCCAAGTCCGCTTATTTTAAATCAAGTGGTGTACGCAAAGAATAATACCATGAAGTACCAGATTTTTGCCATGAAACTTTTTTAACCTGGCTAAACGTAATGTTTTAAAAAATAACTTGATATAATGAATTTGTTCACCACGATCTTATGTGAAATAGCTATTAAATCACCCTGTGTTGTGGCCTATGAGATAAGCTCCTCGCGACGTACACACGTCCGTTACCGGTTAAATTATTGAATATGTAATGATTATACGTATACATACTAATGAACTGTTTGACTCAGATAAATGATATACTGGTTGGTTAACATTCATTGACTTAACGGTTCATGAAGAGTCGTACTAGCATGAATGAGCCGAAGGTCCAAAGGTTGGGTTTTATGCATATTTAAAATCAAGTGCTGGACGAAGAATGGAAACCTTCATATACTCTTAAACCTGTTTTCTGTATAGCGCATTGTTTCGCAAGTTTTAGTAATGAACAAGTGATTTCACTCAATTGTTGATGTTGGTAACTTGCGTAATACAGCTATTAAAAAGAAATGATCAGTAATCTTCTTGTACACTTGGTTGCTGGTAGTATGGATAAGACAATGCTATTTTTATAGTTCTACCCAAATGGGGATCAAATACAGTAAATTTGAAGGGTAACATGGCCATATGTTTAATAGCTTGAAAGTGCACAGTCAGTTTTATAGTTCGTTCGGCAGCACTATTGTAAGCGTGACTCGAATTCCATTACTGAGTCCAACAATTTTCTAAAAATATTATATTTTTTATCCGATTTTTGTTCATATCTTTATAGAAATGATCTTTTGGTACATTAGTATCACGAAACTTCTATGAATCAATCATTTGGGTCAAGCGCTGGAAGCTTTTTGTAGTACATTTATGATTATACCGGATAAATAATCAGGGAGAGAGACTCTTTCACGTTATTTTTCGACTTATTGTTATTTCGGCATACAACTTTAGAGGATTTTGAACTAATACTCAAATGTCGTGAAGCCCTTCTAAGTGAAACTTTTTCATCGATTTGGGTATAAAGTAAATTGATCTATATTTGCTCAAATCGGTTAACTATAATTACTACGGACAATAGAAAGAGAGTCGGTCATATTGTTTACTACGAGAAATAGCGCGTCAATCGTGTGTGAGTGTTCAATCCAATTCTGGCTTTATAAATGGATGACACCATGTTGTTGGTCTGCAATCTTTTAATGATTTTGACCTGAGTGACGGCTAGCTCCGAGTTCATAAACTCACAATGTTGTCGGTTCGCTTTAATAATGTTTATTACTATATATACGATAATGGAATTTATGTGGTATGTTGGACTTATTATATATATTTTTTTTTTTTTTTTTTTTTTTTTTAACCATATAGTGCAGTAATGGCTTTGTATAACATGCCATCCATTATTATGGTCATTGCGTGCATGTGGTATGGTAAATGGTTTTTGATTTGGCAATTAGCATACTGCCTTGCCAGATATAATATTTAGTAAATAAAATGGGCCTGATGATGGATTTTGTGTATTGACTGACTTGTATATCACGTGAAATATATATACATGACTTGATATGTACAAGTGTAGCACAGTTGTTGATTGTACCGTGAATGTTATATTTTGGCATGGTCTTTATATTATTGTTGTTGTAATGGATATGATATTGATCTTGTACATTTTCTATTTGCCGATGGTTTTATGTTTTAAATGATGAGACGATTATGAAGTAATTAGACATGACCACGTTTATAAGTTTGATATATTTAATTTAATATGTCGTTCATGACAATATGTTTATACATGTAGATCTTTTACTGTAACTTTTTAATTCATTACTTTTTTTTCTTTTTCATATCTAACAATTATATTTAATGCACATTGATACGAACCTCTTATTAGAATTATTCGCTCTTCAGGCTTTTTTACATTATTTAATAAGGAATAGTATTTATTTTCTGTCATTATTATCTTCGGAAATAAATTTTATGATTAAAAAATGGCGTAATGTGTAACTCATAGCCTTCATGCTCGCATAAGAATTTTTTTTTTCACTTCAAAATAATCTAAACATTTTATCACAATTATATCAAAATTAGTAAACAGACAAACTATCCTCTCCAACTCCAACAGGTATGGTTTCAATTTTCTTTCTTTTTCAGATTTTTGGTTATTCTCTTTATTATGACAATATCAATTTCCAATTAACATAGCAATATACATGTTTTCATTTATATTTTTGCTATTCTCTCCCTTCTTTGTTTCTTAGGAGTGAATCTAACATTGTCTGAGTATCATAAGTGCTTGATTATAGCATTTCGTGATCTATACGTTCTCTGTTGTATTGGCCTACTGAAATTATCTTTTTTTGTTGCTCGAATCGCTATGACTAAAAGCAGACACCGCAACTACAGAAGAGAGCGTTTCGCATCGCTCATGTATTAGATTTTAACTTCTACATCACTATTATTCACATTCACATTTCTCAGCTATTATTCCAAATGCATTGTTAAGTATTCCGTCATGATTTACTTTAAAATATCTTCTAACCACTTCTCGTTAGCAAACTCCACATAGTAAGAACACACTCAACTTTATTCTTTTCGTGCTTGTAGTCTGTTCATCGTAATGTTTTTTTGCTTGTTCAATGTCTGGAATATTCATACTATAATTCTAACTTTCGGGTATGTTATAAAACCAGGACCGGGTATCCAGTGGCGTTTCTTCAGTATCATCGGCCTTCCTCTGAGAATGACTTTATTGATCTTTCCCGAAACTTTCTTGTGTGTTCATTACAAGTCAGTAGCATTGCACTAACAAAAAACTTGATATTATTTACTCCGAGCTTAAGGATTTTGATATTCTTGCTTTTCAGAAACTTGCTTGGCCACATATTTTACTCTCTTGATTCTTTCTTCCATTTTGCTAATCCCGAAAGGAAGAATCGTGCGACTAACCGGGGGTGTTTCTTTAATGTTAAGGACTTATATCCACTATAAGACGCGATTGATCCTTGAAATTAACTGTGGACTAATGCATTTGGATGAAATGTCTTTTCAAGCAACCTATTTTATTCGGAGTTTTCTATAGCCCCCAATAATAGACAATGCCCATTCATGCTTGATTTTAGAGACTCTATGCCATATGGCTATTGATAGCAGGTATAGATAATATCTTAATGATGGGTGACTTACTAAATAGTAGCTTCTTCTAAGAATTAGAGATATAGTGTTGCAAGAGTTTATTGCTCAGATTATTGACTCACCTACAACTTTAAGCGATATCTCTTCGTCATTATTGAACATTTAATTTACTTGGCTTAACACTATCTCTTATAATAGGGAAAGGTTGGCGGGGATCCTTGTTCAGCCAGGATGTCAGGTAATCGGTTATATTACTGTGTACTAGATTTTGGAAAGAGCTAAGCGACTTTTTTTTTATGAAATGTTTGGATATTATAAGGGTAATTACGATTTTCTTAAGACTTGGCCTCTGTAGTGAATTGGGATTCACTGAAGAATAAAGATATAAACTGATATACTAATACATAACCACAAATATCAATATCTCGAAGCCATGTATCCAATAGAAAGTTTTGACCGAGAAAACGAGGCTCTGGTTTAGACAACGACTTAAGATTCTTATTGAACGAAAAGACTGTATGTAAGAGCCAAAACAGAACTGATTCACCTTCATTACTTGGCCCGGTATTCGAACCCTGAGAAAATCACATAATATAAAATTCGCGTTTGCAAGAACAGCATATGAATTTAGCCCAAAATGACAGCAGGGGAATCAAATTCAAAAGTTGGTGGTCTCTTCTTATCATTTATCAAACCCTACTTTCCTATTATACCTCATACACTCACCCCTTCACCTCTGATGACAGACATTTCAGATATCTGAACGACATTGAAAGGCGAATGTTTATGACGACTTTTTTTGCACACAGCAGCATTGATGAAGTGAAGCTCCCCGTCTCCCGATTTACCTAACGTTACTTACCATTGGGAATGAATATCAGTATAAGACGGGGCGGTGGATTGGTACTAATCTTTCTTTGGGAAAAGACGCTGGTCTGAAATTATTCAACAATCGAATCCTTCGCGGAACTCCTCCATGACTCAGTGGGTCCTTTAAGTGCTCTTTTTGAACTTTCTATTCAGATTGCTCCAGTTCCAGATGCATGGAAGGAAGCTCAGTTCTCCTCTCTTTAAATGGGGACGTTCTTTAGTATTTAATTACAGACCCATTCCTATTATAAACAGTCATCAAGTCTTTGAAAGAATTTAATTTAAACACACGTTTATTTTCTGAAGATCTATAACTTATCGACATTCGTGCTGCTTCAATTGGTTTTGTTCCCGAGCTCCACTGTCAACCATTAACATATTATAATAATTTTTTTTGCACAGCGCATGAATTCTGGTAAAGAGTTAGAATCCTGTCTTTTTGTGATATAATTTAAGCGTTTGAATCGAGTTGGCACAAAGGACTTATTTCAAATTAAATTCGATCGCATAACTCTGGTCGTCTTTATTTTGTTTTCTTCTTATCTCAAGAACAGAAGACAGAGAGTCGTTTCTCCTGTTGAAATCAATTTTAGTTATTATAACGATGCGTGTGCCGCAGGGTCTTTCTTGGCACTGTTTTTTTGTTTATATTAATGAATATTTTAACGATAATTAATGCACAGATATAAGACTTTTCCGCTGACGATAAATTGTCTTTTATTGTTGTAGAGACCTATCACTGCTTCACCTACCCTAATAACAGATTTGCATAAATAAACATGCTTGGCCGAAAGGTGGTTGGTAAAATTCAATCCCTTAAAACAGAATCGATTATTAATAATCGCGTATAACAACAGACTCTATAAATCATCTCCTATTTTTATGCAAAACACACAAATAAAAGAAGTACGTAAATCAACATACTTAGGTATAACTTTTACTTCATGAATTACGTTGGTCAATCATGTGACATACCATTAAAAATAAAGCTGGAGAATAAGATAAATGTTCATGAAAAAACTAAAATTTCAACTCGACAGAACTCACTACAAATCATATACCTATCATTTATTAGACCGATTATAGAATATGGAGATGTATTATTTGACAATTGTAATCAAAATGATAAAAAAAGAGCTCAAACAAATTCACAAGAAGCAGCTAGATAATTACCGGAACAACTACAACTTGTGTCTATTGATAAAACTCATGAAAGAAGTTGGGTGGCGAATTCTTGGAAAAAGGCGTTACAACATAATTGATTCTGTTTCTTTTAAAATGAAAAAAGTCTTACCCCTCATCACTCTCTGACCTTGTCCCTCCGTCTGTTGTAGTGAGCCATCGGTACCCACTCCGTAACTCAAACGACACACAGAATATTCACACAATACAGATTATTACTATAAATCATTCTTGCCTTCTGTTATCAGAGATTTCAATTCTCTTCCACCTCAAACGCAAAATGCCCCAACCTTAGCTTCTTTTTAAGCGCCTTCTTAATAATGATTTGCCAAGTGTGCCTGCTTATTTTCTTTCTGGTGATCGCAAACTTAAATTTTTCACACAAGATTACGCACTCACTGCAGATCGCTTTCTGCTGGATCTATTTGAAAGAGATATTATCGAATCTCCATTTTGCGAATGTGGTTCCGAGAGAATGCTTTATCACTATTTCTTGGAATGCCCTAAATATACTAACCTTCGACCAGAATTAATAAGACGGCTATTTCCCAATTTTGTAATCCTTCTTTAAATGTCATTCTTACTTGGAAACACTCTCTTATTATCTTACGAGTCTAATGTATCTATCTTTACAGCTGTTCAAAAATACATCCGAGAAACGAAGCGCTTTTTAGCGCGTACCCCAAGTCTTACTTACGCTTGTTCATACTAAACATACATAGTTACTATATAATGGATCTTTGTTTACTCCTGCTGCTTTATTATTGTTCATCCACCACTCCTTTTCTTTCTCAATTTTTTTGTTTTTTTTTGTCAATATTAGCTGGTAGTTTTTTGTTGTTTGTTTTTTTGTAATTACATAATTGTAACTTATTAACTATCAATTAAGATTCTTATTACATTCTTTTGTCTCCGTTAATAAACAGTGTCTTTTCGATTGCACATTCCTAGGTGAAAATTAAACGGCGACTTCTAACTAAATTAATCTCTGTCATTATAATAATTATTTTTTCACCTCCATTTTGTTTCATTTTTCTTTTGCTTTTTTTTTCTCATGACCATATATTAAGTATTTATTAATTTCAAAATACATATTTTTTTGAAAATGTCTTTGATATATTTTCAAACTAAATGAATTTTGTGCATGATAATGCCATGAACTGTATATATGTAAATTGTTTAAACTGGGACAGGACACTCATAAGCTTTCATAGCTTTCTGCCCAATCCCAAATGTATTGTGTAAATATTGTTCATCATAATGTAAATATATAGAATAAAATATGTTTAAACCAATTGACACATTTGTCTGTTTTTTTTCTTTATCTTTTTACATTCCTTATCAATAAAATGTTTTTAAGATATATTCGAAAATGAAATTTACCACCAAATCTACAGTAATGAATTTTATGTTAATAAAAGACCTTTATAAGCATTGAATGCTTTCGGATCTGATCCTTTTACATTGTAATTAATTAATTGTAGGTAAAATATGTTTGTGTCAAAATGTTTGAAATAAAATATCTTTACACTAAACTAAACGCCATATTTAGACACAATGCACAAAGGTACCCCGAATGACGTCACGCGCACGTGCGACGGCCATGTTGATAGGCAGTTGTCGGAGTATAGGATACTAAATGTTTTAAACTTTTCTTTCATATAAGGTGTCATATACACTTTACATATAATGAGTAGGTTTTTTTAAATGTATAAAAATGTATTATATATAGATGTAAATTGTTTCAAGTTTCATAAGGAAATAACTGTAATAGTATACGATGTTAGAATTGGATCCTGTCCGAAAATCACGATGTGGTCATGTAATGTGATGTGATGGAATGTGATACGATGCGATGCAAAACGAGTACCGAAAAACAAAATAAGTCATAATTATGTGTCTCAATTATCAAATATTAGTATACTTAATTTAAATAAGGCGGTGCCGGGGAGCGTGGGCGACAGATTGCAAAAACCGTTGTAATATACGAACATACTTATTTTGCCAAGCCTGCATCATTTTCAGACATTAAAAACTTCTTGGTTTAAACAGTATTTATTTCATATAATACAAACATATACAATTATGATACAACAACATTATATAAACAGGATTGAAAAGGAAGTCAAAGACTTATGTAGATTTCTTTCTTGTAAATTGTAAAAATAAAGCAAATTATAATTATAATGTAACAACACGTACAAGTACAATCTAGGTTCCTACTATCAAAGTCAAGGTTACAAAGAGAGGTCAAAGTTTGTGAAGGGGGACCATTAGTCATCATTTTTTGATTGATTCTAACACAAATGATTACTATCAAGACTGCAAGTGTGACACATGTAATTGAGGCTTATATTTGCAATGTCACTACAGATCAGTAAATATCCAGATATTTTCCGGATATTGCCCAGAGATTACACATATATTTATCTTATTTCTGAAGACAAAACATACATATAACTTATTTCGAAAGATAAAACATAATACATATATCTCATTTTGGAAGATAGCGCATACATTCAACTGTTTAATGTCTGAAGATTTCTGAAAAGATATTTAGCATATATCAAAAACTGATCATTATTCTTAAACTGATCTTTATTTTGAGCCGATTAGTTTTGTATTTTTTATTTTTATTATTTGTCAATATCATCCCGAAATGGGTTTGATTCTGTGCATATCAACATTTTTTGTACCTTTTGTTTATTACCATTTAACATTAGTAAATAACGATCAATTTTAGTTGTAAAAAACATGGAAAATAACATCAGGATCGTTTGATCTTGATCCTGATCTTTTGTTTATGAACACGGGGCCAGATGATGGATGCTAAAAATTACAAAGGGATGTCAAAACGCATGCGTCTTCGGCTTCCTGACAATTTAATAATACATGTGAAAAATGGAAGCATGAACTATTTCAAAGTGATCACGAACTATGTAAAATATAGCAAAGTGTGTATCCAATTAGGTGAATTGTTAGATGCATGGGTCCGATCCCGCCATTGATCAGTGGAACGGATTCATGCCAATAAGTTTATAGATTCCTACACAACTAAACATAAATGAATTAATTGTAAATAAACTTAACTGCTGATGTTTTCGTGTGTGTAGTGGTAACAACTAACAAGGGATTTGTTAAAAATTAATGATTTTCTGTAAGGGAACCAGTCTGCTTTAAGCCACTACTACATGACAGTAACGGAATCATTATAACCTAGGCTAAATGATCATGTTCCCTCGTCTCAAATGTTATATCTCATTAAAACTGATGAATACATAAGATAATTACTGGAGCTGTCTCCCTTGAATCATTTAAATGATAATTAAGAATCATAAATCAAAATATGTATCACACTCCTACAAATTATTAAATGGCTTTCTGTACTGGAAAACTGCAGACAACTCGTTGGATATATTTCTATTTCATATTACCAGTCTGTCTCAAAGACGCACGAGGAAAGTTTTACTGCAAAATTGCTTGAAAATGACCATTATCTGTCTAATCCAAATTACTAGATTAGTGAATTACAATATGAATTTCACAACAACGTATTAGTCAACAAAATAAAAAAATGCCGTTGTGTATGACTAATCTATTGGTGTTCAAGTAATTGGAGAAATAATCCTCAAATTAAACTAGTACCCCTGACTTGGAAATATAACTAAGAATATAAAAAAGATAAGTTTGTGTAACAACATAACAGAGTATTTCTTTGGTGTAAACTGAGAAAGAATACTTAACACAATACAAACCGACAAACGCATATAAAAGGCAATTAGAGAGGTTTAAGTCTGACCCATTTTCTATCGAGGAGTTTTAATCTATGAACTTGGATGATAAGTAATAGAAAGAGCATCGAAACACGAGGCTATCTGATTTGTACGAGGGGGCGTAGCCCCCCGAGTATTAATCAGATTGCCGAGTGTTTTGATGCTCTTTCTCTTTTGTATCATAGTCAAACATAAAAACACGTTCCATGTTTCACAATATAAAACCCCAGAAGAAATGAACCAATTAACGAGCATCTGAATATGATATTTCTGTCGCTTTCCCTTTCTCTGCCATCACAATAAGTAAACCCCAGCAAAAATGAGCCAATCAATGGGCATGCTATGGAGTGCGGGTAACTAATACCTGCACTCCAGTTAACGCACTGTGCATGTATATGTTAACGATTTAACTCTGACAATTTTCAACAGAAACGTCCCCAAACTATGATACAAGCTAGGTGATACGCACGCGTAAAATAGCTGCAAAGGAATTTTGTCGGCTGTGCACTGCATACTTCTGTGCAGTTTCTGAAATTAAAGGAGAAGCATTACGATATGTAAATTTTATGACGTCTTACTAGTATTACTCGTTTTAAACAGTGACATAACGGGTACCCTTTAGCCAATGTCGTATTGTGCCAAGAATCCGTCACCATATGTCTTGTACAGACTCAATTTTCAACAGAAAGGTCCCCAAACTATGATACAAGCGAGATTATACGCACGCGTAAAATAGCTGCAAAGGAATTTTGTCGGCTGTGCACTGCATACTTCTGTGCAGTTTTTGAAATTAAAGGAGAAGCATTACGATATGTAAATTTTATGACGTCTTACTAGTATTACTCGTTTTAAACATTGACATAACGGGTACCCTTTAGCCAATGTCGTATTGTGCCAAGAATCCGTCACCATATGTCTTGTACAGGACTCAATTCAAACTGAGTCTGCAATTCTCTTGTAATTTTGTTGTGATTAATGCTTCCGAGGGATCACTTTTGTTTCCAGAATTGTATTCATATATAGACAGAGCTGAGTTGACCGTAATGGTTGTCCCTTATGCCTAGGTAATTATTAGTGTTATCCTAATTAAACGATATCTAAACTTTTCTAAAAAATAGGACTAACAAAAAAATCAATTTGAGCATAACATAGTTTACATGTATAAGACATAAAAGTCATCAGACCCGTTACCAAATCTAACCAAAATAAAAAAAAGCACACGCGTGACCTCGCTTTACTATATAAAAGGCGTCAATTAATTTTTTGAATCCGTACAGCACTATACAAATAATCTCAACACTTACAAAACCTTATAATATCACCATTAAGATGATACCTGTCTATATGGCTCATCATGAAGTCCGGGGAACTGCAGATATAAAGACAGAAAGGTAGTCTTAACTAAACTTCTTTTATATTAAAAACTCGTATGTTTTGTCATACCAGCACTTTTTAAAGCTTGTGCAAGGATACATTGCGGTGACATATACAGGTGTACGAAATAAATGATGGAATGTTTAAGTGCAAACACACTGTGTTTGTGCGTGATAAATGACCCACATACCTTATAAATATGTGAGCCATTACCTTAGTTCTTCATAAAAGCATCAAAAAGCTTAACAAAAGTTATACTTAAATATTTGACATTAAATGGGATTTGTCATCATATTGTTATTAGAAATATCAGTTAATGTCAGTTAATTTCTTAATATTACCTTAAAATAGTGCACGTTTTATATAAGCCAGATCCAGTACCTTACAAGACAAATATTTCATGCAGTGCTTCAAACGATAGCCATAATGTACTACTGTACAAAATGATATATAAAACCTTGCTGGTGTTACCGACGGAAACAGATGTGGCATATCTGTTCCAGCAAGTAAAACAGGCGTTCATGTTAAGGAATCTACAATCAAAGCATCATTAGAGATATACGAGTATAAGAGTTTATAACTTGCATTTGAATATCATTTATGTTCTTTCTAAACATTTTAATCTTTCTTTGATACGAGTATACGAGTATATACAGGATATTCAACTTTTTTCTGTAAATACAGTATTTATTTCCATTGAGTGGTATGAAAATAAATATTTCATAAGTGGTGGTAGCCACGAGTGTAATATGATAATTTTCATACCACAAGATGAAAACAAATCCTGTATTTGTAGAAACAAATTGAATTTTCTGTTTATTATATCTCATTTTTCTCTTTTTTTAACATCAAAATTTGAAAGACTTTCCATTAAATTTTGTATATTGGCTGAATATACCAGAAAGTAGCCCGACAAGACAACAGTAAAAATACAGACAATATGTTCACTGCAGTGAAAAAAAAAATTTTACAGTGAAAATACGGAAAATGAAAATACGTTTTTTTATTTTATCAATATTTCTCAATATTTAATTTATAAGTATATAATAAAAGAGTTTATAACTTGCATTTAAATATCATAATATGTTCATTTCTTCACATTTTAATCTTACATTGCATATCTTGCCTAAATGTTTGAGAGAAAAAATCCATGTTACTAAAAGGACACAACCATTTTTTCAGTTACAAACATCGGGATTCAAGCCCTTCTATTTCCGATCCTTAAAGATCGTTCAGCACGACATTATTGTTGTGATTGTGGTAATTTTAAATTAGTTCTTTCTATTCGGCTATTTTCTTGTTGGTTGGTTCCAGTATTCCTCACTTGAATACCGTTGAATCACCCTAAGGATATGTGGCCTGCTTCTTAAATTTGTCTTTTGACGTCTTATCTGTGATATGCAGGCTTCATAACCTCTGATCCCCATTCAAAAATCCATTTTATTTTGTTCCGCCCATTGTTTTCTCGTTAAGGGCACTTGCATTTTTTTTTCTTAGGGGCCATATGCCGCTTTTAATGGAATGGCACTTACGTGTCACATTGAAGGTTCCATGATAAACGCCATATGAACACATCTGCGGATGTTTCAAAATTCAAAATTGTACCAGTTCATGTTAAATGTTGAATTCTGCTTAAGCCGGTGCTAGGGGTGTGGACGGTAGTTTGCACTTAACAGTACAGTCCATAAACAGGCTCAAGCAAACCGAGCCTGCAACATTTTCAATTATGCCGTGTTGGGCTTTCTTTAGAGATACTTATTTTCTCTATTTTATCGCCACGTCAGCGTTCTTTGTGCCGTGTGGAGGCTGTAAAAAGTCGCCCCGTACATTCAATCAGAGATAATATTTCCGATCCTTAAAGATCGTTCAGCACGACATTAGTGTTGTGCTTGTGGTAATTTAGTTATTTCTATTCGGCTATTTTCTTGTTGGGTGGTTCCAGTATCCCTCACTTGAATACTGTTGAATCACCCTTAGGATATGTGGCCTGTTTTTTAAATTTGTCTTTCGACGGCTTATCTGTGATATGCAGGCTTCATAACCTCTGATCCCCTTTCAAAATTCCATTTTATTTTGTTCCGTCCCTTGTAGGGAATCTTATTTTCTCTATTTTTTTTCACACATCTTAAGCGAATATCTTACCACAACACCAATGACTTGCAATAAAGTTAGTACCAAACTAAATTATTCTAGGTAGGGTTTATTATAATTCACTGATTATTGGCAATAACAAACACATATAAATAATAAAAATTATCAGCAGCAGGAATAAGGTGATGTTTTTTGTATTTTTCTGGCCCATCGAGGTCATTAATTCTTAAGATTGAAACACTTAAGCCGGTACTATAGGGCGTGATAAATGTTCCCACCTTTTACATTATCTTTAATGAACAAATCCTTTCAAATGAGCCAAACGTTGTCATATTTTCTTGTTGTTTTCAATGCACCTGAGGGATTATCTCTTTTCCAGATTTTTTAAAAGTTATTTTATCCAAAGAGGAGCATAGAATATATTTAAACTTTTCTAGAAATAAAACAAAACAGTTGTAATAAAAACCCTTTCCAACTAAATTCATTCAAAATGTTTACACAAAAAGGATAGCTTTTAGCTGAATACATTGCTATCTTTTTCACTTTATGTACAAAATATATTGTGTTCGACTTAAATATACGAGCGTTAATTTTATATCTAAGTGAAATATTTCTGTCGATTGTTTCTTTACATAGTTGATATGGCTTCGTATGGAGATCTTGAATCCCTCATTTCTGTCTTGAGGTCAGTATATGGATTTTCATACCCTCCACTATCAGGGATATTTGTAGAGTCTTCGATATGAATATTCCTTTTAAACAAAATGAAAATACTACATGATAATTTCCCATACATCTTACTAGAAAATACATGTGTTTATGTTTGCAAACGTTTCTTTATATGTTAAAATACATTCAAAATGTTTACTAATCTTATTAGTGGGCATGTAAAATTGTCTCATAATGTCCGATCCTAGAATTTTCAGTAAATGTAGTTGAGAGACATGATATTATATTTCATTTATTTATGTTTATTAAAACACAAATCCAACACCCATGCGCAATAAATGTGATGATGCGTCAAACATTAAATTTGCAAAACAAAGATGTCAGCAGTTATTCTTTTAGCATGTATGCCCACCCTGGCTGTTGATCTTGAACGCCTTTGCTGGTTTGGCTGGTGCGCCATCTGGCCACATCTTCAATATTATTCCAAATTATATGTTAGTAAAATACCTCAGTTTGAAGCACGTAATTTCGCATTAATTATTTAGCATGTGCGTTGACTTTGTGTTTGTTATGAAATTTGAATATATGTAATGTCATTTCAACTCTCTCATCTGAATATTTTGAAAATTTCACCATGATCTTGCCAATATTGAACCTCATATTGCACCATTCATACATGTACACATATACGATTTCAATGAAGATTCTTATAATTCAGCATACTAGCACAATCATATCTTGTATTTTAGATACAATACTAATTTTAAGTTCACGAATCGTATTCATTTTACATTTATCATAAGATTAATATTTCTTAAATACACTTACACTTGACCGTCTTTTTTCTGCACGCGACCTGAATAGTAAATGTTATCATTAAAACATATTGCTACAACACTTTCATCTATGACTTTCTAAATATAACTAGCACATTGAATTTTACTAGCATTTGTTATATGATGAAATAGTTTGTGCGAAAGTTTTTAAAGTGTAATGCAACAGTTATTATGGGGAATAATCTGTATAAACTAAACATAAAAACACACTGAGATTAAATATTTATTACATATAATGCTACAAAGTTATGAATGATGGGGCCAAAATGGAAAGAACTATGTGACTGGTATGTTAAGTAAACAGTCATCATTGATAAACAAATATATGAAATCTCTAATTACCATCCTTTTGGACAGCGTTTCGCGTTCTTTTAAGTTGGATTGTTACATAAATCGCATATGATATAACCACAACTATCACTACACTTAAGACAATTCCCACGATTAATGTAGTTGTAGTTTTAGTTTCTGTTTCAACTGAAAAATAAATTCATTGTAATGATTAAATGTAATTATTTTGTGAAATTGTCAGCAAACTCTTACAGAAAGAAAATAAACCTTTAGTTAACAATTTTGATTACACATTGTAACAGACATAAAACAGCTTCAACTATAACAAGAGCCACCGCCGTGCGGGGGCAACGCTCGACTTTTTACTTTTTCTAAAAGCAAACAAAGAAAGGTTTGAACATATCTTACCGTTTCCTTTTTATAAATTTAGTCGGTCTGTCTTGTCACATTAGTTTTGTGTTTATCTATTTTGTATATATATATGAATAGAAACACGCAATTCTATAAATAGTAACATGTAATTCAATAAATAGAAAGACGCAATTCTATAAATAGAAACACGCAATTCTATAAATAAGAACACGCAATTCTATAAATAGAAAACACGCAATTCTATAAATAGTAACACGCAATTCTATAAAAGCACAATTAAATAAATAGCAACATGCAATTCTATAAATAGTAACGCGCAATTCTTTAAATAGAAACACGCAAGTCTAAGGATAGTAACACGCAATTCTATCAATAGAAAACGCAATTCTAAAAAGAAACATGTAATACTAAAAATAGTAACACGCAATTCTAAAAGTAGTAACACGCAATTCTAAAAATAGAAACACGCAATTCTATAAATAGTAACACCGAAGTCTAAAAATAGAAATACGCAATTCTCAAAATAGTAACACGCTATTCTCAAAATAGTAACACGCTATTCTAAGAATAGTAACACGCAATTTCTATAAATAGTAGCACGCAATTTCTATAAATAGAAACATGCAATTCTAAAAAAAGAAACACGCAATTATAAAAATAGAAACACACAATTCTATAAATAGTAACACGCAATTCTATAAATAGAAACACGCAATTCTAAAAATAGAAACACTCAATTATATTAATAGAAACACGCAATTCTAAAAAAAGTACCACGCAATTCTCAAAAGTACACGCAATTTCTTTAAATAGTAACAAGCAATTTCTAAAACTAGAAACTCGCAATTCTAAAAAGAGTAATATGCAATTTCTTAAAATAGAAACACGTAATTCTTTAAAAAGTAACACGCAATTCTAAAAATAGAAACAAGCAATTCTAATAATAGTAACACGCCATTCTATAAATAGTAACACGCAATTCTAAAAATAGTAACACACAATTTCTAAAATAGGAACACGTCATTCTATATATAGTAACACGCAATTATAAAAATAGAAATACTCAATTCTTAAAATAGAAACACGCAATTCTCAAAATAGTAACACTCAATTCTATAAATAGTAACACGTAATTCTATAAATAGTAACACGCAATTCTCAAAATAGAAACAAGCAATACTAAAAATAGTAACACGCAATTCTAAAAATAGAAACACGCAATTCTTAAAATAGAAACATGCAATTATATAAATAGTAACACACAATTCTAAAAATATAAACACGCAATTCTATAAATAGTAACACGTAATTCTATAAATAGTAACACGCAATTCTAAAAATAGAAACAAACAATTCTAAAAATAGTAACACGCAATTCTAAAAATAGAAACACGCAATTCAAAAAATAGAAACACGCAATTCTATAAATAGAAACACGCAATTCTATAAAAAGTAACACGCAATTCTAAAAATATTAACACGCAATTTCTAAAAATAGAAACAAGTAATTCTATAAATAGTAACATGCTATTCTAAAAATAGAAACACGCAATTCTAAAAAATTAAACATGCAATTCTAAAAATAGTAACACGCAATTCTATAAATAGTAACACATAATTCTATAAATAGTAACACGCAATTCTAAAAATAGAAACAAACAATTCTAAAAATATTAACACGCAATTTCTAAAAATAGAAACACGCAATTCTATAAATAGAAACACGCAATTCTATAAATAAAAACATGAAATTCTAAAAATAGAAACACGCAATTCTAAAAATAGAAACGCGCCATTCTCTAAATAGATACACGTTGTTGATGATGTTGTTGTTGTTGATGATGATGATGATGATGATGATGATAGATATCTATATATATACACACACACACACACACACCAATAAATATACAATTATGGTCATTTAATGCACAAATCTGAGAAATTTCAGTAATTTAACCTTCAAGGTCAAGGTCATTAAAGAGCCCAAACAAATTTAGGTTTGATAAACAACAAGGTCTGGTCCTTAAGAATGTTCTGTTATAATATGAAGTTGATCCCTTCAATAATAGCAAAGTTACAGTCAGTTACAGTCAAAACAATGAAAATTTCAATAATTTGACCTTCAAAGACAATGTCATTAATTAGTGATGGTCAACGTCTGTCGGATTATTTTTAAGAGTTATCCTTGAAGATTATTATGTTCAAGTTTGAAGACAATCCATTCAAAAATAACAAAAGTACAGCCAATAATAGCCAAAAAAATGAAAATTTCAATAATTTGACCTTCAAAGTCAAGGTCATTAATGAGTGAAGGTCAAGGTCTGTCTGGTTATTTTTAAGGGATATCCTTGAAGATTATATGTTCAAGTTTGAAGACAATCCATTCAAAAATAACAAACAGCCAATAACAGCATGAACAAGCAAAATTTGGACTTTTAACCTTGAAGGTCAAGGTCATTTATCGATGAAGGTCAAGGTTAGTGTGGTGTACTGAAAGGTCTTGTCCCAAGGGTTGTTGTGGCAAAGTATGAAGACAATACACCAACAAATAAAAAAGTAATTATCCAGGTACAAGTTTGCGGACGGCAATGGCAACGGCAACGGCAACGGCATCGGCAACAGCAACGGCAACGCCGCCGCAACTTTAACAATACCTCTACATTTTTTCAAAAAAAAGTCGAGCTAAAAAGGCTACTCAAAGGGGACACAACTATGAAAAATAAATATTTGAAAACAAATTCCAACTTGAAAAGTATCTAATGATGACACAAGTATATCTGTATACAAAACCAATTAATAAAATTGATTGTCTCCGTCTGGAAACAATTGGCAAACTCACTCAAACACTAGATTTGGGTGTATAATGGCACTCATGATTAATCCTATTACGTATATATAATTATCCAAACGAAAATTGAGTTTTCTTATTTATTTATTTTTCTATTTTTTTTATCTGAACATTATTTCATTCACCTGTATGTTTTTGTTTGTTTTGGGTTTTACGTCACATCGACACAGTATAGGTCATATCGCGACGTTCCAGCTTTACTGGTGGAGGAGGCACCTGTATGTAGTCTTATGTGTGACATAGCATGGGCAAATTCAATGACGTAAAACAAATTATATAGAAGAGTGCATATAATGAATCATGTGATTACAAACTACAATTTCATCCTGATATTCATATTCTTCTCAGTTGCTTTACATGATGCTTACCTTTGA
Source organism: Ruditapes philippinarum (assembly GCF_026571515.1). Lineage (NCBI taxonomy): Eukaryota > Metazoa > Mollusca > Bivalvia > Venerida > Veneridae > Ruditapes > Ruditapes philippinarum. Next base: position 73,697 of record NW_026860758.1, on the reverse strand, counting down.
TAGGTGACGTAGTAAAACTGAGAATTTCCGAAAGCGAACTATTTCCAACGTTGTTATATGCGTACATTCGTACGAAGTATGTTGTAGAATCAATGAGACCCGTCAGTATTTTGGAAATTGGTTGATCATTTTGTTTGACTCCATCTTGGACTTCTATATCTTCCCAAGAACTTTCACCAGTTCCTAGCTGTATAACAAACGTTTGTGTCAACCCTCCATTGTTGCCAGGTAACCACGATAATCGGGCCTTGTTATGCTGGATATAGTCTATTGTAAAACCTCTCGGTGTTTCTGGTGCCACTAAATATTTAAAGGTAAAACTTAGAACTTCTTAAACTAATTCATGTTTTAGTATGCTTTTATTTAACAATGTAGTTCACAAAGAAAAGTTACTTTGGAACAGCGTTTCGTAAAACGAATAAAAATGTTATCGTCTATCATTTATAATGTATCATAAAAATGCAACAATATCTATAAAAAACCTTACTCCTATGCACAAGTTTGTCAATAAATATATATGAACATATTTCATGATAAGTTATTCAAGGTGCAATATATTTTGGTAATTACGTTTTATCTCATGCTTCTTATTGAAACCGGAATTATGCCTGAAACCAATGCGGGTAAAGTTGATTCAGAACAAGAAAAAGATGTCACGTTGCATTACTTTTAATTCCACAAGTCATTTGATTTTTAAATAAAAGCTAATGTGTCAGTTTGTATATAACTTACCTGTACATGAATTATTATAAAGTATATATCCAGTGTTACATGAACAGGTAAACGATCCATCAGTATTGGTACATAGTCTATCAGAACGGCCACAAATGTTTGTATATGTACTACACTCGTCTATATCTGAAACATTTTTTTATAAAATATGATGTGTTAATTAATCAATATTGCAAATAAGCGAATTATACTATTTAAGTAAAGTTTCTTGATATTTGTATCTTTTATTTTCTACGGTTTACAACCTTTTTATGATTCATCGATGTATCAAACATATATTTGTCATTGGTGGAAACATTAATGGCAATAAATCATGAATACTTCATGTAAAAATAGAACTATCAACGTTAAGCGTTCTTGCATAGAATAGAGAAAAGCAGAATCCCTAAAGAGAGCCAAACACAGCAAAATTAAAAATAATGCAGTCTCGGTTTGATTGAGTATGTTAATGGACGGTACTGGATAGTGCAAGTAACCGTCCACGCCCCGTAGCACCGGCTTATACGAAATTCAACATTTAAACCCGAAAATGGCAAAACTTTGAATTTAGAAACATCCGCAGATGTGTTCATACGGCGGTCATCATGGAACCTTCAATGTGACACAGTTGTGCCATTCCATGAAAAGCGGCGTAAGGTCCCAAAACTATGGGCAACACGGCAAAATCATGTTTGAAGTCAATTCAATGTTTGTGAACCAAAATGCTATTTGATTATTATCAAATTAAGGGCTGTACTTTGCAACAAAATTTTATTACTATTTGAAAATCAACATATCTATCGTTCTTTGATCCATATATATGTATGTTTTTCTCAGCCTGATTGTTAGAAAGGCTCATGGTATTTTACCTATACACGTAAAACCATCCACATCAAGTTTATACCCAGCTTTACACAAGCATGTAAATGATCCAGCAGTGTTTTTGCATCCGCCATTTGTATCGTCACAGTTGTCGGTATTTGCAGTGCATTCGTCTATATCTGAAAACAGAAAATGATTGTTAATTAGTGAGATCTTAACTTAAAAATCTGAAAACAAAGTGATCCCTCGGAAGCATTAATCACAACAAAATTACAAGAGAATTGCAGACTCGGTTTGATTGAGTCTGTACATGAGGGATAATGAATACCTGCAACATCCCTAACGCCCCAATAAAAACTTGCAATATGGCATTGGTCTTGCGTATTTAAAAAGAGCGAGACTTTACAGGAAAATTATTTAATTACATATAATTCTAGGTTAGTCCCTTGCTTGATACCTGCACATGTTAACCTTAAGTTCAAAAATGTATCACTGTGCATTGTATTACATATGGACGTTACAGTATATCTAAACTATCTAGGATTTCTTGTGGCATTTTGATTTTACTGCAGAGATGTACAGGACATTAATTATATACATGTATGACCCCTTAACAAATCGAATTTATTCACCGGTATTAAAGCTATTATATCTTACTCTTTGGCATAATGAAAGCCATCGTATTAAGTGCTTTAGGAGCTTTGATCGGTTTTCAAGTGTTTACGATACCAATTGCAATAGAAACACATCTTTTATTTAGATTAAATCGTCTTAAACAAGTTTCAGATCGGAAATTGAATGTTTCTTTACATACATCAATTACCGAAGGATCTCTTATATTTTGTTCTCAATGTCTAAAACTATGAGATTGTTGTTCACAATACTATGACGGGTCTTGAAACAATATCTTGTGTTATGGAAAAATATGCCAAAGCATTTTAAAAGACAATACTTATTTTAATGTTTAGAATACTGGGTACCCTGCGCTATATTGCCAGAATATTCATCAAGTAACAGTAACGCTGTTAGCAAAAATAATTTCTAGAAATCGGTCGAAAGAAATTGAAAACGAAACCGAAAATAATTCAAGTTAGTTGCCCATTTTGATGTTCATTTACAGTATTAAATGAATTGATACAAATAAGTCGGTTAAAAAAGGAAAATTGGCGGACAGAGCAATAGCCATAATCTGCTTCACGTAACTAAATACTTTTTAAGTTTAACTTTTGATTGCAATTACGTACAATACATTTTGCCTAATCAAAAAGTACTGACATTTTGAAAGCAGGTTCATGCTCGTTACTTACCTGTGCATGTAAAACCATCCGCCTCAAGGTTAAATCCAGTGTAACATGAACAAGTAAATGATCCTGCAGTGTTTGTACATCCGCCATTTGTATCGTCACAGTTGTCAGTATTTGCAGTGCACTCGTCTATATCTATTTTAGTAAATAATGGTAAAACAGTCGGATCTAAAATTTCAGAAACTGAATGAACTTGTGTTTATTTTCTCATATCCGTGATGTTTATAATTACTACAGTAGAGGCCATGATGTAAGTTTTTATAACATATATACAATACTTTAATTTTTTAATGGTCAGAAATTTGCCTTTTTTATCTACTTTCAAAATGTCTATAATATTGGGAATTCCAAGTTTAGTTTCTTTCATTAGAAAAAGGAGCAACTTACAAACAGTAACAGAATGAAAGCTTATGTTAGATGAAACTTTTTTAATAAAACACTTTGAATATCTACATTGTTATATAATACCTGTACATGTAAAACCATCAGCCTCAATGTTTAATCCAGTGTTACACGACAAGTAAACGATCCTGCAGTATTCGCACATCATTAAATGACAACAAATAAATAACCGTTTTCAATGTTCGCCTAAGTACATAATTGTGCTGATTATGTTTTAAAATTTTGTAAGAATCCTTCAAATTGCTTACAATATATCCTGGAATTGGATAGTTAACCTTTTTCCTTTGGCGTTTCAGATTTATGATAATAAATAGAATATTAATATCACAAGAAAACTTTTGAGAAATAAATCACTCATGTTCATGCAATACCTGTACATGTGAAACCATCAGCCTCAAGGTTAAATCCAGAGTTACACGAACAAGTAAATGATCCTTCAGTGTTCGTACATCCGCCATTTGTATCGTCACAGTTGTCCGTATTTGCAGTACACTCGTCTATATCTAAATTTAGTATATATTTGTAAAACAGTCGGTTCTAAATTTTCAGAAACTAATAGAAAAATTATACATGTACATATGATCATTTATTCACCTCCGTGATGTCTATAATTACTACTGTAGAGGGCAGTTAAACATTAGTAGAGTATACTTGAATGTATCTCTTTATAACAAGTATAAAATATGTTTATTTTCTTGAATGGTCAGACTGCTGGAAATTTGCCTTATTTCATATGATAATAAAATCTACTGTCAAAATGTCACTATTAACTAAATAAAATTATTTCTTTTAGAAAAAGAAAGCAACTTTGCCAAGCATTAATTTATAATTATTTATGTTAAATGAATCTTCTTTAATTAAAAATTTTATATAACTACATTTTTTTTATAACATGTACATATAAAACCATCAGCCTCAACGTCATATCCAGTGTTACACGAACAAGTAAATGATCCTGCAGTGTTTGTGCATCCGCCATTTGTATCGTCACGGTTGTTGGTATTTGTTAATACTTTTGTGACGCTCACACACATGGAAATTTGCCTTATTCAATATGTTAGCGAACTCTACTTTCATTATGTCCCTGTAATCTTGATCATTTCAAGATTAATTTCTTTATTAGAAAAAGAGGCAATTTTGCCAAACATTAGCAGAATTGAATTTTAATTTATGTTAAATGAAATGTTTTGAATAAAACATTTTCTATAAATACATTGTTTTACACAACCTGTACAAGTAAAACCATCAGCCCCAAGATTAAATCCAGTGTTACACGAACAAGTGAATGATCCTGCCGTGTTCCTGCATCCGCCATTTGTGTCGTCACAGTTGTCGGTATTTGCAGTACATTCGTCTTTATCTGAAAACAGCAAATAATTGTTAGCTCGACCATCACTTGAGACACCTGTGCATAAACAATAAGTTCATTTGCTTTAAAGGCTCTGATTATTAAAGAGATGATCAACCCTTGTACATATATGGACAACTCTTAAATAAAGTATAATTACTTTACATGTCACAATATATAATTACTTTTGTAAGATCCATACAGTCATGCAAGTCCGTTGAAGCTCATACATGTGGTAATTTATTTGGAATTGTGTTACTTTCTTATTACTTACATTATAGCTTTAATTAACTTACATTGTAGATTTAATTTGGAAATATATATTGAACATTTTGCATTTTACGCTTATCAAAGGAATGTAGATATTACATAGCATAGTAATTACTCAACATAGCTTGAAGAAAAAGCCTTAAGCTCGTTTTCTCATATTCATGTATAACTATCAGTATTTGCAGTGCATTCGTCTGTATCTGAATACTACATTGTTGTTGCATTACTTTAGCACACATATATTCTTGTATAGAACTTTGGTCTAAATGTCAGAATCTGATACAAAAATATTGCACCCATCCATGATATCTATGGTTACCTCAATGGTATTCAAGCATATGTAATAACTAAGTAGGTAATACATGTACTAAATTAAAAATAGAAATGTTTCTATTTTTGTTATACAAGGATGAAAAGGTTTTAACTGTTCAGAAGCGTGACAAATCTCATTTTTGTTCATAATTATGTTAAAAAATCTGGAAACAAAGTTATCCATCGAAAGCATTAATAACAACAAAATTACATAAGAATTGCAGACTCGGTTTGATTGAGTCTGTACATGAGGGATAATGAATAAGTGCAACATCCCTCGAGCGGTACTCGATTCTCAACCTCGATTCTCAACACTTAATAGTGCTGGCATCAATGATCCCGAAGGACCAGAAAAATATAACAACACATAAGTGAAGTACGGGGCAACTTTTACAGCTGCCACACAGCACTTGACACCTGCTGTTGTGAAGTATAATAATCTGAAAACAAAATGATCCCTCGGAAGCATTAATCACATTTGTTTCACAAGGTCCCTTTATTCTTGATGATTTCAAATGTATTTTGCTTTAAATCTATAAAATCATAAAAAATAAAGCAAGATGAAACATATTTTAAAAATATTTTCAAGGTAATAACATTGTCATTCATTACCTGTACATGTAAAACCATCAGCCTCAAGATGAAATCCAGCGTTACATGAACAAGTAGACGGTCCTGCAGTGTTTGTGCATCCGCCATTTGTATAGTCACACTTGTCTGTCATGGCAGCGCATTCGTCTACAATCAGATGATAAAGCTATACTTGTAAATTTAGGAAAAATATATAGATGTAGCCAATAAAAAGAGAAAAGAATTGTTACTACCAGTTGTTAATTCATAACACATTTTGTAATGTTAATTGGTTCAACTTATTATCCTTATTATCGTTAAAGAGATACGTATAATACTATACTTTTAACGCCGTTATATTTCACATCTTTTTTTGTTTTTTGGTGTTTTTTTTTCTAACTGGAACTTATTATTTCTATGAATAATAATGATGTTGTGATGTTCTTTGTTCCTTTATTTGCAGCTGTCTGTTCTCCGTTTAAAACAAATTTTCTAGAATGTCATCAGTTACATTTTTTTATGTTCTTCTTTTTTTATTGTTTTTTTTTGCTTTTGTCAGGGTGACCACATAATCTTTAATATTTGTTATTATGGGATGTAACGGGGAAAAATTTAAAATTGTAAAGTTAACCGAAAATAATCTTTTCTTTTTTAAAAATTCTTAAAAACCCCGGGAAAATTTTATTTGTAGCGGGGGCCACTTGAAGAAAACCCTTGTGTTTTTAAAAAAAGGGAATTTGATCCCCCCTTAAAAAATATATCTGTTTAAATTAAAAATTTTTTTCAAACCCTTTGGTAGTTTTAAGAAATTTAAATATGTGCAATACCCTTTTTCCCTTACATCCTTTGAAAAATGTTTTTGTTTTCCTTTCCATATTTTTAAAACAGCATGAAAATTGTAAAAAAATTTTGGATTTTTAAAAATGGGAAACATGCCCAAAAAGCCCCTTATGCACTTTTTGTAAATAATCCCCACCCCGCCGTGACTTGGAATTTAATTATTTTTCATAATTATTTGGGAACTAATGCGATAATAAGATGGCACTCAATACTAGTATTTATTTTAGTTTTCATTTTGTTTTACATTTTTTTTTCGAAATTCTGGTAAGAAATTGAACATAATTGTAAACTAGAAATAGATTTATTATGGAATCTGTTTTAACAGGATTGATATATTACTTACACAATGTTAGATTCAAGCACAAAATTGATACTACTCGTATATGCATTCATTAAATTTAACAGCAGCGAAATTGAAAAATTTACATCTGCTTTTTAGGATTGCTGTTGGTAACAGAACCAGAAATGCTAGAACATAATAATTGATCGATCACTAGGTGAGTTTCAAATAGTTTCCACAGTAGACATTCATCTAGCACAACTAAGATAGTTTGTTAGTTTTTTCCTTAACACTCCCTTGTACATGTTCCCCACCAAACTTAAAATGTACGAAAAAGAAAGTTTAAATATTTAAGTAGTCAGTGTTAATCATATTTTATTGCTGATACATTTAGCAGACATTGTAATCATAATAAATTGTTATTCGTCCTCATTTCTTAAAAGTGTTTTTACCTACACAGATGCCACGAAACGCTTCATACCCTGTATTACATTGACATAAGCCCGTGACTGAATCACAGTTGCTATTGGTAATAGAATCACATTCACCTCCACTCGATGTACATGCGGTGCTTGTTACCACTACAATAAAACTTAACATGTTAAAAAGACAATCTTATATCTTAATCTTAAAAACAATCAGATAAATTTCTGGGGGTATGATTGGCTTGCACGCGGGAATGGAAACGTGTGCGTTGAGACAGCGTTATTCTAAATCTTCATTGATGCATTTGTCGTTTATAAGCATATGCTTAATTATACATCCGTTATAAGCAACTTACTGACGGAATAAACTGGGCAATATTATCCTTGGCTAACACCCTGACGGTGTAAATTTTTGCCCCGCTGGGGTTTTTTTTGCCCTGTAAAATTAGTCGGCAAATTTTTTGCAGCTAAAAATACAAGCATATAAAAAAATTTTTTTTTTTCCCAGGTACAAATCTTTGTTTTAATGTTTTTTTCTAATTATTCTTTTAAATCTTGGAATATGTTTTGCAATCTTTTATAAGATAATAAATATATTTACTTGCGTTGGTATGGGTAATCAGCACAGGAACCAGTAGAACACATTGTGCGAACATCTTTCAGGGTCTATTAAAAGAAGATAATTCATTTTTGATACAGTTAATAGTAAAATTAATATATAATGATAAATAATTAATTGTAAGCAGAAGATTATACACTGTTACTGATTTATATTAATTTAGTTAAATTTTGTTTAACCATACTTCATTAAGCTAAAAACAAAAGAAGTATGAAAAGTTCTTTTCATATTCTTTGAGAATTTTTGGGTATCATAAAAAGTAAACGTCTTTTGAATGATGTGTGCACACCAACCATAATCAATACAAGCTAGGAGACATCTGATGACCAGATATTCTTTTAATTTTTTTAATGATTAATTGGTTTTTACCAGAATTGTATATCAGACGATAGACTTTGTTCATCATGAACTTTGGTAGGCATGCTAGATATTAGAATATTAAATGTTTTTTTCCACAGGAACTTTAAATTATATCAATATTAACGATAATATCCAAAATATACAGGTTTATTATATCCAAAATGTACGGCCCTGTATGGTAAACGTTTATTAATACTATATAGGGAGTATTTTGGATATTAAGTTCATGTGGTATTTTCGTTGGAACAAACCAAATTGTAGTCAAAATAAAATAAGTCTGTTAATTGGAGGGGAGGGGGTGCAGTCAATTTCTATTTTAATGAATTACTTCAAAAACCTCGTCTGACCCACTCGTGTGTTCCTATCAATAAAACCCATAATTACTCATGTTAACATTGCAGACGAAAGTTTCTGTTGTTAAAATGTCACAATATTCGGCAAACAACATTTCACTAAGAAAAAGAAAAAAAGAAAAAGACAATTTCAAAATGATATATCAATTCGTAAAAAATAGCATACTTAATTCTTTTCTATAGATTTAAAAAGAGTGCAATAAATTGTTTGAATATGTTTGCATTTCATTTCCTGCAAAATTATCCATTTCGTTATTTATTACCATAGCGCGACACGAATGACCGTTTCATTAAACTAAAACTACTTCTTTAAATAGATTTTCGGACTTTTACAATGTTAAGGTCATCATTCTATTTATAGGTACAGCTATAACACTGTGTAGTACCAAAAAAAAACGAAGAGCGCGATAACTTGACGGATAAGATGATTTCATTTGAATATGTTTGCATAACGAAATTCTCGAGTTCGCTTTTCTTTGTACATATCGCAACCTTTCATTTTTGATAATCAAACACCCTCATACCAATCGGAATGATCGGCTATTATGACTGCGAAAATGCCCGAGAAGTGGCAAGTGCCCTTTCACAAAATCTGATTTCATTCCATAAAGGGCGTCGCGCTTCGGTGCGGACGCCAATAAAGTGTTTTACATGTAAAGAAGTCTTATTCAATTTTACTAGATTTATGAAATTTAATTACCACAGTTCATATAGAACATGTTGAATGTGTTCTTTAAATTTCATCACTTTAACAAAAACGATGAATTATATTTACAAATATTGCGCTGCTAATCTTTCAAAAACGTGTTACGTTACAATGACATATATCAAAACGTATATCTAAAAATCAAAGATTGTATAAATTGTCGTGAAGGAACGTGACATTATCCAAGGCGTGAGCTGAGATGAACATTAATATTCAAAGGTTTAAATAATGTAATATTACCCTCATAGGATTATTTTATTATAACGAACATAATCTATCAATGACAATAATAAGACAAATTGTGTGCCATATCTTCAAGGTTGTTTTGTTTAGTTCTGTTTTAAGGCTCACCAACACGTATTAGGTCCCATGACGCCAAAACGGGAAATATATATTTTAGCTAACCTCAGGCGTTACAAACTTAAAGCAACACCAGGAGTCGAATTCACCTCACCTGCTGGTTTGGTTTAGACATATTTATTTAAGCTCGATTGCGAAACAAGTTCTTGAAACTTAATTTAATCTCTTTCGAGTCCGCTTCCTGGAACCAACCAGTACTGGTGTCATATGAAGGTACATGGTCGTAACCCGAGTAGGGCTCGAACCCATGACCTCTGGGTTGAGAGGCAGACACCTTAATCACTAGGCCATCGCTCCCCTTAGCTAAGAGGCGCATAGACTCAAATAATTCGAACCCATTTAGTGGCCTCTAACGATCATGCATTGATAAACGATGTCTCAACACTGAAAGGCAACCCATGAGCTTCAAGGCTCTAGTAAAATTTATCTTACATTTTTGTAACACCGGAAGTGTTTTTCAACGTCGTTTGATAAGCGCCTATGGGATACAGATATGTGAGATCAACAATGTTATTGTCACGCACGTACGAGACAATTTTATTTTCATACGATGCAATTTTTGTTTCATGTTGCATACATATATGACAAATGAGACAAACAAATTCACGTGAAGTATAACGGAAACAAAATTACACTGATTTGTGTCCATATTTCTCTGCTTATTAAACAAATTATGTGACAATAGATTACTTGCAAAACTTCTTAATGCCATAATAACTCAATAAGTTCTTTATCTTGAATGAATGATTATGAATAAATAAATAAGACTTAGAAGTATATTAAGCTATTATCCGTTGTTTGTGTAACGAAATGCTTGTTTTACTTTTGACAGAGAATAATTTAAAATACATTTTATTCATTTTACGTACAATATTCATGACTTTGTGCGTTTTAATAACAGATCAAAATAGAATATTTTTACCTTTTATAAGTTTTATAGAATAAATATTTCATGAGATTTAGGTTTAGCTGTATACCTTTTAAGATGGACCACAGTTTTTTCTCATCACTAGCAAAAGACATAATTATTTGCCATTCCTGGTGCTTGGTCAAATCCAGGAATAAACCCTAATTGATTATTTGCTTAAGGGGAAGGGATAAAAGACTTTTTATAAACTCAAGCAAACAAAGTCTGCAATTTTCATATAATTTTGTTGTTTCACTACAGCAGGTGTCCAGTGCCGTGTTACAGCTATATTAAGATGCCCCGTTCTTCACTACTTCTGTTCCTTTTTATATTATTGATTCTGGCCTTGAAGAGTGAAAACTGGTTAAGCCGGTGCTCAAATGCATGAGAGATTTTAGAGTCCTGAAAAGACTTAATCAAACCTAGTTAGCATTTTTCATATAATTTTGTTGTTTTTTGTGCTTCCGATGAATGTATCATTTCCATATTTTCTAATGATAGAACGAGCTATTCCGCTATTGACAATATAATGTTCACCTAGGTTTACGCCTTGGTTTGTCATTAGTCTCGGGTGAATAATTCGTTCTTTCACCCTCAGTGCAGTCCTACGCATTAACCCTAGTCAAAATATATTGACGTGCCAAAGCTTGATTCTGAGATATTTTCGTTCTGGGGCATAATCTCGCTTTAACGTAGAGGCGAGATATTGCCCAGACACGAAAATAGCACAATATCTCGTCGCGCAGTACAATAAGTTGGACTAGCATTAACCCAAGATTTCCAGTTTTCCCCCAAAATTTCCTATCTCTGGTCAGTGATGAGCATTTAATTATAATTACACGGCTTGTCACTGTATCACTGATAGCAGCACCCTTGAATGTTTTATGACCCTATCATGTTTCAAGAATGTATAGTTGGAGGATATAGAGAACATTATAGATATAAGGAAAAACTAAGATTTTCATTTTAGTATAAAGAGATACGTACATTTTTTATTAAAAGTTAAAGGGACCCACAATGAGGTTTAAAAGTCTAAAAACATAACATTTGAATTTTTTACATAAATGAGCTAGGGCACATTAAACAGAAATATTTGCAAAGATAGTTAAGAGATATACTTTGAAATAAATTGAAAATCGTATTTTTATGCTTTTCGTAGCCCGATTTGAGTGAAAAGTGTTTAAACGCTTTTCATTTTGGGTCATTTTTGTACATTTTGAATAATTATTGCACAAAGGTTAGTGGTATAAACCTACACCAAATGGTAGATTTATCTTGAAAACATAATTTCAGTCCCATCATGTCAAAAAACCTCAGTGGAGTCCCTTTAAAGACAAAAAAGATTTGATTACATTAAACAAGTTTTAATCACTTACAACTCACAATGAAAATACTTGTGTAAATCACTTTCATATTAAAGGTATATCATGCCACAGTGATTAATATTAGTTTTCTTTCTTTTTTTTCAGAAGGAGCAAAATAATGTTAAGTAATAATAATAATGATTGATTCAAAGCATTATTAAAGCATCATTCAATCTGGTAGAAAAAGAGCTGAATGTGCAATAAAATGTTAAAAAGGTACCAAAATGATACGAGCAAAAAGTAAATAAAGTTTTTAAAGTAAAATTCTAGGTTCAAAAGTTCAAAGAGGAAATATCTCTTGAAATAAAGATGCTAGAGTTATGAACCTTGTCATGCATGATGTAAGTAGTGACAAAGAACAATTATCTTAAGTCTAGAGTTGATGTCATTTCTAATAATAATTATTATGGAGATAATTCTAGAAATACAGGTAGATAGAGTTATAAATCTAATCGCACCTGGTATAGGTGTTGATAAGAAACATACATGTATTTTTAAGTCTGAATTTAATAAGGAAAATTTTGAGTATAAAGGGATGATGATTCTGAAAATATTGATGCTCGAGTTATGCAGCTTGCCATGGTATTGTTGAAAGCTAGAAGTAAATTCTTTGATAAAAAGAGCAAAACTATCAATTTTTATTTTAAAAAAAACAGTGATTTTTTCACTGTATTTTTCAGCCGGATAAATGCTGTTTCCCCTAGCCCAAAATAGGTATATTTTCCCCTAAAAATGCTAATATTTTCCGCTGAATTGCCTCATGCTCTTCCTTACCAGAACCGTGACCTAACAGCATCTGACTTAAATCAGCTAGGAGACAGAAATATGTCCCTATAGATAGCCTCTGCTATGTACCATGCATGTTAAAATGAATTGAATTTTTTTTTTTCAAATAATGTGTGGATAAATTCCGTTTTCAGTTGTTGGAATTTGATTTCAGGTTTCCCCCTTTTTTGATTTATCGCGCTATATTTTTCCCTTCAAAAAGCCACAGGTTGTTTTGAAAATAGGAAAAAAAGTTCAAGGGGAAACAATTCTGGAAATGTTCATACTACATTTACGAATCTTGTCACACATGATAAGGAACATATATTTAAAGTTAGAAGTATATACCTTAAGAAATAAAAAAAAGTAAGTCAAAAGTAACCATTTTTTGAGAAAAGTTCACGAGGAGATAATTCTGGAAAAATTGGTGCTAGAGTTAAAAAAACATTGTCACATATTGATGATAAGGAACATATGTTTGAAGTTTAAAGTCAATCCATTAATATGAAATGAAGATGTTAGAGTAAAATATAACATAATTTAAGGAAAATTATATGTTCAAGGGGATATTGTTTCGAAATACTGTGGTTTTAGAGTTTTGCACCTTATCACATGATGTGGATGATGATAAGGAATATATATTGTCTCTATGTGGTTGACATTTATGCCAAGTTATTCTAAAATCTTTCGATGCATGACAAAGTTAAAGCCTGAACACGATTGTGGGTCCTATCAATTCTAATTGTGATAATGTGATACTTCAAAATGTTAGTGTGCCCTTGACCTTTGAGGTATGGACCTAATTCTTGGATGCGACACATCGTCTTGATGTGGTAGACATTTATGAGGGGAGCGGTGGCCTAGTGGTTAAGGTGTCTGCCTCTCAATCCAGATATCATGGGTTACGACCTTTTTTCTTCATATGACACCAGTACTGGTTGGTTCCAGGAAGCAAACTCGACAGTGATTAATATAAGGTGCAAGAACTTGTTTCGCAACCGAGCATAAATAAATATGTTTTAACCAAAAAAGTATTGCCTAGTTATTTAAAAATCATTCACATTGCGATAATGTGAAACTTCAAAACGATAGTGTTACCTTGAGCTTCCGAGGGATCACTTTGTTTCCGGAGTTTGACCTTTGAGATAGGGACGTGGTTCTTGGACGCGACACATCATCTTGATGTGGTAGACATTTGCACCAAGCTATTTCAAAATCCCTCAATGCATGACAAAGTTACAGTCCGGACACAGGCACATAAACATTAATTTAAAGTATGGACGCGGACGTCGACTTACAAACCGAGGTGAGTAGGACAGCTCACCATATTCTTAATATAGCCATGCTAATAATAAAAAATATCACTTACCTGGTCATTTTAATAAGAGTCTTGCACTTTGCAGTAAAAAGTTACATGTGTAAACAGTTTTTTGTTTTTTTAGCGGGGGGTGTTCACTCAGTCACATAAGTAACAGTGACACTTAACTATTGAACTTTTTTATTAAGAATTAAAAAATTTATCGTGTCTTATAAAGTATATTTACAAATAATTGCTAAGTTTCACAATCCAATTGGGCTACAGACCCAGTTAAAATCAAGAATGGAGAAAAAACATTGATAAATTTAGTGAGTGTATCTTCTACAGAAATTTGATCCTTCAATGTTTGGGTCATTAGATAAGAATACAGAAGGCCAATTAATAATGACAAACTCTCAACTCAGTGGACGTGTTAATGGGAGACATACAACTAATAGTGATTTACTAGCTGATAAGCCCTTACTAAGATTCAGCAGGCTGGAAGGGTTAATGAGGACTGAGTGGGATATTTTTGATATATTAACCCTTCTGAATGTATGGCAATGTCACTTAACGCATGTAAAGACATTACAATTTTCGAATTAACATTGTGTTCTTTAACTCTATAATGTTCTTAAATATCAATTAAGAGATTATAATTTTTTTTGATAAACATTATGTTCTTTATCCGTGAAATGTTCTTAAATAATAATAAATAACAATGACATGTTAAGGGGATACTCAGGCAAATTATTGAAATTAATGACAAAAATATTAAAATAATCATATGACTTGTACTCAAATCATGTTATCCGGGGACAGGCCTTTTTAATCTCAAAAACTTGACACAACATTATCTGTTCAACTCTTCCTTGGACCGGTAACCAGCTAAGGGACTTAAAGTGGGATGGGTCACTATGGGCTTTGGAATCCAAGTCAAGTACAAATCTCATTATTTTATTTTGACAAGTTTGTAACTTATTTTTCAAAGACTGTGTCAAGCTATTATACCAAACAGAGCATACCAATCATAGTGACACTGTATTAGAGACATAACCAGAAGTTTCTTGGTATGCTGAGAAAGAAACTCTTTCTTGCGGTAAAGAAATTTTAACCGAGAGTTGGCCTTCTTAAGAATAGACTCGTCCATGGAGCAAATTGCTATACACTAAATATCAAGAGGCTGTGATGAAAAGTTGCTGAGAAAAACAGTTGCGACAATTTCCTACCTTTGACCATTAATGTCGAACATTTAACTAAATAGACTAACAGGAAGCGGATGAGCGACATACTTGAAATCGAATCCCACGGTATGGGACCACATTTCAATGCTGTATGCCAAATATCAAGAGGCTGTGATAAGAAGTTGCTGAGAAAATGTTACGAAATTTCCTACCATTGACCATAATAGTCGAAAATTTAACCAAGTCGATAAACCAATGTGGATGAGCGACAGACCTGAAATCGAATCCAACGATATGGGACCAAGTGTCAATGATGTATGCCAAATATCAAGAGGTTGTGATAAGTAGTTGCTGAGAAAAATGTTACGAAAAGTTTTTTCCCACCCGCCCGACATTCACCATACTATAATCCGGGTTTGCACCTGTGCAACCTGTCCAATGAATGACAAATACAAAACGAAGCAATGAAACATTTACCTGTGTCTCTCTTTTAATATTGAGGCTGTTCAAATATGACCTTAACGGGCACTCAAGGTATTGACCTAATTGCAGGCCACCAGGATAGCTTCCTCACATAAAGTAAACTAAAATTTCCTGCGGTATTTTATTCCAAGCAAATAATCTGAAGTCATTGGCATAAAACCACTCATCTAGTAAAATCTGAACAAAATTAGATGTATTAAATGTGCAAACTGAAACTAACCATTCCTTTTCAAATAATTCCATCCTGCCAGTGACTCTTTTCAAACTACATTCACTGTATAAATAAATAATGATTTTATTTTAAAATTATAACCCTTTCTCATGACCTTGTTAAATATTTTAAAAATTTCTTGTCACAAGGTAAACAGTATTAAGAAATGCAAAATAGTCCTGAATAAAGCTTTCTATTTGATGGAAAAGATAGTATAATATTTGAAAACGTTTACCAGGAAGCTATCGTGTATTTAATTACTACTGAATTAAAATTGTCAACTTGGCTGTCTAAATGTCTAAATATACTGAAAATCACAAATGTCTGGTATAAAAGGGTTGATGAAACTGAGACGTTTAAGGCTCAAGCGATATTATTTTTGCAATGATTTTAATGCATTTAACCAGCTTCTTGATTTCTTAAAGGTAACTCCACTGGGTGTTTCTTACTTGACGGAATTGGAAATAATTTTTCGAGATTGATGTTCTATTTGATGTAGAGTTAGAACAATAACTTGCGTCAAAAAATATATCATCCGCTCACTTTGATTTCCCTGAATATTCATTTTAATATTGAAAAATGTCCCCAAATTTGAAAAAACGTTACAACACTTTTCACTCAAATTATGCTAGGAATAGCACAAAATACGATTTTCAATTCAATTTTTAGTATGTTTCTTAATTATCTTTTGCTTCTTTTTTTTTTAATGCTCCTGCTAATTTGTGTAAGAAATTCAAATGTTATGTTTTTAGGCATTTGAACGTCAGTGGCGTTGCTTTAAATGAACATTTTTTAAACTTTGTAATATGCTGTCGCTTGATATCATTCCTTTATAGACGGTGATTTTCTGCAGAACCGGTACCCGGCTGTGATTAATGCTTTTGATAACAGTCAATTTTATAAACAGCTATTACTTTGATATTTGAAAGTAAACTATGCATTTACATATAGATTTAGATAAATGTTAAATTATTTGACGGTCATATATGACATATAATGACATAGGAAAAAACAGTAATCGACTTTTTTATCATCAAAACATATCACGTAAGATTTATTTATGAACCGGACATTTCAAAACTGATGTCAATTTAGAACAGACATAATATTCATAAATATTAAGAGGATATTTTTTCGTTTGAGTGAAGTGTGGAATATATTTTCACGAAACATGATAAAATGCCACATATTTTCACAAGCCGGGACGGCGAGTGAAAATATGTGGCATTTTATCATGTTGAGTAAAAATATATAATTTATACCATATTTCACGAAAAACGAAAAAACAACCTTTTTATTTAATTTCATTATCAAAGAAAATGGTTACGAACTCTATTGCTTGCTATGCAACTGCAATTGTACAGCGCGCAGTAATATATTATTGCGTCTTGTTTTGCACGCGATATTTGGCGCTACATTGTGACGTCACGTAAACAACTGTTTAAACGTCTGTACAGCGTTAATAACTGAATTATTGGTGTTCGGATTTATTTTCTTAGTTAGACCATTGTCTATCATTCCAGATAGTTTTCAAAGCAAAATTCGACAAAAAGTTGTTTTGTATTTTTCAGATTTTTCAACGGCGAAAGAAGTCCCTTAAAATAAATATGAGTTTTGACTCCGCCCACTTTCATATTTATATTTCATATTTATTTTTAAAAAATGTAAAATATATTTGACTGATATAGCACCATATTTCATGGGAAAAACTAAATAAATAAATATATTTTTTTAACCTTACCGTACAGTATCAAGTTGTTATCTTGGTTATAATCCTTGACACCTTGATTATAACTACAAGTTACGCTGCAAGGAGTAAAGTATTTTGAGTCTATACACATAACACCAAATAACCGTCATTTGTACCTTCAACTTCTTCCTCTTATGCTGATTATATAATGTTACAAAACATGTTTATTGAGAAACGACAATAAGGTTATGGGAACACCATGACATTGAAGTTTTTAAAATTCATGTTTTTTTTGTTGTTGCTGTTGTTTTTTTGTGTGTTTTTTTGCTAGCTCAACTTTTAATTCAAATATATTTCTTTGCAAACTATACTAGTTTAAAGCTCTTACATCAATCCTCGCTTTAAGTCCCGACATTGAAGACATTTATGTTAATGATTGCTCATCATTGTCCTCTACTTTGCCCATGAGATGCAATCAAGAGAGGAAAGCGTATTGTCCATTTGTAAAAGTGCTGCCTTCTTAAACACTTATTAGTAATAGTTTCCGTAAGAGGAATAGGTCTGCATAGTATTTACAGACCCGGGTGGCGATTTTAAGACCGAGAGAGCGTAGCGAACAATGTTTTTAAACCGCCACCCGTCTCTGTAAATACTATGCAGACCTACTCCGAGTGCGGTAACTCTTAACTACATGTACATGCTCTTTTGTTTTTTTAATTTTTCCAACATAGTCACTTTAAAGGAACAAATGATAATAAAAGCAACATATATTAACTTATTTTATTTATGGTTGGCATAAATTTTCCGTCATGACTGGTCATTAAGTAACATAAAGTTAATAGAGCTTTGATCGTATATTCGTCTTAGGAATACTGGCCGCCTACGTTTCCCCCTTTTTAAGAGGAACCGTGGCATCCGTTGGCATGCACGGAGGAAACCCCCTCAGACTATTCCTCGGAATATAGAACAACGGACCTGCTAAGATATGCCAATAAACATATAAAACACAAAATACATACAACTCAATAAAGAGAAAGTTTAACGTTTTCTTTAAGAAAAAATATTCTTTTAATTAAATAGTAGAAGGTACTGTGATATATTTTATGAAGGTTTGCTTGAAACCATGTATAACAATGTTATGATAATAACCATTAAATCAATACTTTTTTAAAGACAATATGTGTTTTATTTACGCATGGATTAAGTCAATTATGGCATCTGAAAACAGAGTTTTGTTGTGTACCGTCATCTGTTACAGGTTATCTAATGACTGTTCTACAAATATCCGAAAGTCTCACATTGTTTATGTTGCATTCCACAGGTGTTTGAAATGAAAGTGTTTATGATTATGTACAGGCCAGTTAAATGTATGTTTTGAACCGACGTTGGATTCAAATGATAATGGTCTTGCAGTCGACGTTGGTAAACTTCCGGATGTCGCAAAACCAATAGTGACTGTTGTAATGATAATTCCAGCCATGACGAAGAAGGGCTAAATACCGCGGCGGTCATTATTACCTGAAAACAGAAAAAAAGAGACAACAGCAAGGCAAATAGGAAGGCCAGTGGGTATTTTTCCGTGTTGATTCAGGGCAGCTTCAGGAGCTCGGAGACTGGATCGAAAAGGAATTTGCAGAAGCGTGCTCGGTTTATATACCAAGTCCACTAAGCATGCGCAACCGAGATTGAATGACTTGTTGGGAGGAGGAGTCAAATATACAGGTCATTGCAAAAATACTGTGACGTATAACGTAAAAATAAAAAGTTTAAACTCAAGCGCTTAAACTGAATATTATTTTTCCAACATAGTCACTTTAAAGGAACAAATGATAATAAATTCAACATATATGTTTAACTTATTTTATTTATGGTTGGCATAAAATTTTCGTCATGACTGGTCATTAAGTAACATAAAATTAATAAGGTTTGAACCTTTTATATAAAATAGAATATAATAAAATAGGTTTTGCTTCGTCATCGATTGCAAACACCTGTAATTTTATGTTAGATTTTCGCCAATAGTGTCTCGAAGAAATGAGAGAGCCTTCCGCCAACAGCGGGCTAACTTAAACCAGAATTTATGAGCAGTCATGACGATTTTCATTGGAAATACTGGTGTGTTTAATCTTAAACCACGAGCGAAATTTTAATTAACGTAGTATCGTGACCAAAAGGGAGTTAATGGCACCATCGTACTCTAAAAGATCACGGGGTTTTAAGACTTTATCAACAATACCTATTTCTAATAACGTATGTACTATTTTGTATGTCACTATTGATACGTTCTGCCAAAACAACATCAGCCATATATCTCTAAGAATGACGCAAACTAATCTGAGTCTAAATTAATTAAGTGCTTGGAATGCAAGTGCAAACGTAGGAAAATTGATATTTATCTAGGCTTAGAAGAAAGTTTCTTCTTCATCAGCAGTGGCTGTTGAAGAAGACCTAATTTTAATCCAACCGTAATGTTCAACCAAATATGCAGATAGATTTAAATAATAAGATACTAAATGGTAGGCTCTTTGAAATGAAATGCACATGTCAAACCAAAACTTCACATACAATTGCAAATGCCACGCAAAACGAAACTAATGAAAAGTGCCCTCTATTAGAGATGAGCCAACCAACCACGGAAGGAATTGGAGATCACCGGATAACCTATCTTTAACACATGTAATAACGAATTTGTACGTCACAACAGTGCAGTCATTATGATACAATTTTATTATAATTTATTCAATTATTAATTATTTATTTTTTACGTGCATTGCCTGCAATGAAAACTGGGCAAAATTCACCCATAAATGTACGAAATTACATTATTTTACCAGGGAAAATGCAACTATAATGTTAATTTCATGAATATCTTTGGGTAATTTGCACCCATATATGTTCAAAATTACCGATATAAATCTGGGTAAACTGTGCCCATAATAAAAATATATCTGGGTAAACTGCACCCATAATAGAAATATGTCTGGGTAAACTGCACCAATGTTCAATCTGATAGAAATATATCTGGGTATACTGCATCCATAATAGAAATATATTTGGGTAAACTGCACCCATGTTAATCTGATAGAAAGATATCTGGGTAAACTGCACCCATTTGAAAACATTTTTTTTTCCAAGGGTGATATATTAAATAAAGTAAAATCACTGCATTGTAATCCGTCGACGGTATCACACATACATTAAAATGTGGGTAAACTGCACCCATAATTATATTTATCATATAGACACTGCAAATTTAAACCCAAAGGCGGACTACCGGTCCAATATATCTTTAAGGGCAATTGGCAGAACCTTTCATTTCTTTTTTATAATTTTGAAAGCAGTGTCTTCCTTAGATAAAAAACACCCTGTTATCATGTTACCTGTTATATAACAAATTCACCTAAAGTACTACTATAAGCATATATTGTACAAGAATCATGAGTTGAACGAATATGTTACAGCTATCTACCTTTTACTTTACTACAAGGATACCCAAAATGGATGCATAACCTATTCTGAATGAGTTGGATTTAATATTATTAAAAACATAATATGCTTATAAAAATTGATGCATTTTACATTAAAGCTGCACACCTCCAGATAATATCAAAATATTTCAAGAAAATTAAACTTGAGAAAAGTACTTTGATTTATAAGAACAATGGAAGATTCAAAAACTGAAATAATATCTTTATATGCATTATGTTTTGTAGTATTTTTCATCATATTTCTACTGCGTTACTAACGCAATGAGGGTTATTTTTGCATATTTTGACCTCTTATTTTGCTGATTTGCATGGGTTGTAAGTGCTGTATCCAACGTGAAAATTATTTTCTTTGTTTACTTGACAATATTTTACTTTTTAAACATTTTCAAGATTTTCATAAAAAAAAATTGCATAAATCTGGAGGCATGCTGCTTTAAATTAAATGACATAAAAGTACAGCCATTGCCGCTGTAATTGTATATTATCAATACGTTGCCTTTATTATCCTTTAATATTTTGTGTTTAAGCGATGCTAATAAACGTACCAATACACTCTAGATCATTTGTGTGCGGTTAAAAGTCGGACATTTTGCTCGTTCCTATAGTTAATTAATATATATAGAGAATTTCTTCAAACTGAGGGCATAAATATTTCGTTAGTAATTTATTAGATTTTCTAAGTAAGTCTACGTTTAATTTCTAGTCCCAACTAGCATTCTTCAACCTTCGAGAATCTTCCGATATGCTACTGTCACACAATAAATTGCTTTGTATTATAAACAAGGCTATATAGTTTACATTAGGTACTTGAGGCAATGCAACAACGTTAGTGACACGCGTATTGTTGCAATAGCAGGTATGCCATTTTTATCAGTTATATGTCACACTGTAGGTGGCTATATTAATGTTTTATGCCGAGAGTGACGAATCAATTGATAATTAACTTCTCTTTCTACTTCCGGTTGAATATCTGAAGAAATGCTTAATGTTATTACGGAGGGAAGCCTAGATGCGTATTGTGGTTAATCCGGGAGAATAGCCATGATGGCTATTCCTGGATTGCCTTGACCATTGAAAACGACTTATTGAATAAGCAAAAGTATTCTGTATTGTACATATATTTTTACTTTCATTTTAGTGTTTATTTCAACAATATAAGATGACAGCAAATTTCATCACACGTTCATTTATTTTTAATGGATCCATATATTTTGTCTTTTTGAAAATTTCTTATTTCTCAGCAGTATTAATTATTAATAGAAAGAGCACCGAAACACGAGGTTATCTGATTTGTACGAGGGGGCGTAGCCCCCGAGTATTAATCAGATTGCCGAGTGTTTTGGTGCTCTTTCTCTTTTGTATCATAGTCAAACATAAAAGCACGTTCCCTGTTGTCACAATATGAAACCCCGGCAAAAATGAACCAATGAACGAACATCTGAATATGACATTTCTGTCGCTTTCCCTTTCTCTGCCGTCACAGTATGTAAACCCCAGCAAAAATGAGCCAATCAATGGGCATGCTCTGGAGTGCGGGTAACTGATACCCGCACTCCAGTTAACGCACTGTGCATGTATATGTATACGATTTAACCCTGACACATTTTCAACAGAAAGGTCTCCAAACTATGATACCATATTATTTTGATTTTTCGCATCGTTTCCTAACAGACGTATACATGCAACAATTGCCATTATGTACAAATTCTTAAAAGAAAATTTCTCAAGAAATGCCATTTTCCCCCATTAGGCATGCCGTTTTTTACCAATGATCACCTTTAATGTAAAATTCAAAACCTTTGATATCCTTGACCAGATTGTCTGTGATCAGCTCAGAGTGTATACTGTAACTGTGGTGTATACATTCATTTACATTAAGACAACGAACTGTTGAGCAATCGCATCCATATCATTGCATCATCATCCTCAACGAGTTATACTTCCTCTTATTCATAATCGTCATGATTCTTATTATTATTAATAATATTATAATTATTATTATTACTTTTTTTCTGGCATTTAGTAAGAAAGCCCAAAATAGATGGTCACACCCAAGACCATGACTTTGTGCAAATTATGCTGAGGAATTCGGATAGTTTAGTTTTCGGCGTCGATTTTAATCGCTTAATCTGTAAAAACTAAATGTCACATGTTATAATGTAAGAAAAACAAAACAAAATCCTAACCCAATGACAGAAAGTCATAAGTTTAAACTTTTGAACTATATTAACAGCAAAACCAAGAGCGTAGTTCATGTAAACACGAGTGTAATATAGACATAATGTTACATCTCTGGGAGACAGGGGAAATGATCAAAAAGTTAAAGAATTGTGATGACTACATGCAAGTCTATCCATAATCACATGTTTTGCCATTGTAAATCATTAACTAACTTTTCTTTTTTCTGTCTCCCCCAATATTTTATTATTATTGTCATTTTATGAAATAAAGGTCCATCCAACATCTTGTTGATGTCTTATAACTTAAAGGTACTCAACCGAAGAGATTTTTGACATGATAGTACTGGAAATAATTTTTTAAATTATTTTATCATCTGATACAGTTATAGATAATTACTAATGTGCAATATTACAAATAATTCGCTAATTTGTAAAATAAAGTAGAATAAAACCAGAATTAAAATGCTGAATTTACAAGGTAAACGCATTACGTTATCACCACTTGTAATGTCTACGAATGACATTGCTTACCATTATGAAGCACCCCTACGTTCAAAGTTTAATATATTAAAGGATAGATCTACCTGGACAATCAGTCAACATAATGTATGGGTAGATAAAAGTCTATATCAATACTTTATAAACATATATATAACATCAACACAATAACATACTGTCAGGGCATTTATTACACTGTATACTCCACTAGTCACAAGGTATTTGTTACGTCATAAAGTCTAGTGATGACGTGACCAAATATATATATTTTTTAAATAAACCTATTGCAAAATAGTATCAACAATGTCTTTAGTAGGGTCACTTTTTCTCAGAATTTTTTCTGGCCTTCAGCCTATTGTTAATAGATCTAGATTGTCTAAAACTCGTGGTCATAATAACAATTTGAAAAATTGGTTTGTTAGATCAATTTTAACATAATATTGTCATAAAACGTCTATAAGTGTATTATTATAGATGTTGAAATATGATTTTTTTTCAAAACGGCTTATTTTAAGTTTTTTGATATATATGATCAGTACATGTGCTGGGATTGACAAATATGCATTTTATTTAGATTTTAAAGGCGTTTTGAGCTCCACAAGTGTCTGTGTTTTTGCCATGTTTGTTCAGAACCGCTCCATAATGTTTTCTCCATCATTTTTCCGTGTTGGTCCAGGGCAGCTTCAGGAGCTCGGAGACTGGATCGAAAAGGAATTGGCAGAAGCGTGCTCGGTTTCAAATATACAGTTCATTGCAATATACTGTGATGTATAGCGTAAAAATAAAGAGTTTAAACTCAAGCGCTTAAACTGAATATTAACTCAGTATTAATTAATATTACTCACAAGAAACATATTATTTATGTACTTTATCATGTTAAAGAAAGCATTCCAAAGTCATTCAAGATACCAAACGCTTCGCTCTTGTAATTCATTCGTTCACAAATCAGGTGCTATTTGAATATTCTCGTGTTTTTCATGGGATTTCATTATGTAATAATGTCAGGTACAGTAATGAGTCACAGAATCTGTTTCAGGTAGGCAAAGGTAAGATCATCATTTTGATATATGAATACATAACATAATAATGATATATAAATATAGAATCTATTAAGGAAGATAAAAGTGTTCTAATCCTAAAAACGGAACACTTTATCTTTATATATAACAAATTCCATGGTAAAGGCTATTTCTAATATTAATTAAAATATACGATTATTGCAAAGGAAAGTAAAAGACAGGGTTTTTTTTTAATAAATATTAGTGATACAGGTAGATATTCCGTCATGTAAGTTGAGTTTTTTGTTGTTGTTGTTGTTGTTGTTTTATGATGACTGATTTTAAATATTCTTAGAATTTCATTCATGTTTTGAAGACTTTTCTTTCGGTGTATACTAAATTAGCATCATCCCTTATTCATATGTTTGATAAAACCGCATGTAAGCACGCGGTCTAGAATGGAAGCGCAAGCCGTATTCTTGTGAAGAACAGGCGAGTACTGGTATACAAAATCCATAGTGTTACGTAGAAAAGACGGTCTTATACTTAAGATGAACTATACTCACTATAATCTAACTGTAAGTAAAAAGAAAGATGCAGAAGTTTACTTTGATTTGATGTGCACCAATAATATAATCGTCGTATATATCCCATAATGAAGAATTGTTGAAATACTGCAGGATTGTGAAAAAGCAGACATAGTTGTGGAAATAAATGCCGAAAACTAGTAACTTATGAAGCTATATAGTTCGGCAAATGTGTTAGGTAAGTACTGGAAAACAAACTATAAAGAAATACTAAATGGGCGTTATTGTACTCATTAATATCGGCGAAACTAGTTCGTTTTTTTTTTCACAAATAATCTGGAATAAATGTGACGATGGTCCTTTGCAGCCGTATGCGCTAATTTAATGAACTTTAAAATATATATAATAATTATATATAATTTTCTTCGTTTCAACAAAGTGCATTAGAAGAAAATTATTTCCCTGGTTTTGTTCCCGTCGGATCACATGAGGGCGCTATTCGCGCCTGAATCAGCACGTGATTTTCGGAATAGCGTTGCAAATTCATCCAGGGCTTGGTTAACCGACTGTCAACATGTCCGAAGAAGAAAATTAAGATTTTTGTTATGAGTTTTGTTAAGGAATTAGATAATAGATGTACGTGTTCCATCTTTCCTAGTAAATTGTCTTGTACTTTGACTGAAGTTATTTACATGTAATTTATGAAACGATATATTAAATTAATGTATGTTATTTGCAAATGAGGGTTTATTTGTACATATACCGGTATATGTTGGTTCATTTCATGTACAGTCAGCTATAACCAAGTCGCTTGCAACACATTAAACGTTATTTCAGAACTAAATTGTTCTGTTGTTCATTCTATATATTTTGTAAAGATAATGGTTGTGATCATATTGTATCTGTCGGGGACGATTTGAGGGGACGACCCTTTTTTCAACAATACAGCGTTATTTTTCAAAATTTCTGCGTTAAGAGATACAACACGTATACGGTGATTATTATGTAATGCTGAATCTTAAATGCACGAGTTTCACGACTTCACATACATGAATTTTCTATTGTATAAAGTACAATAGAACAATAACAGGCCTGTATATATTTGCAGACCCGTTAATCGGTCGGTAAGTGATTTACTACACCGCTTTTAACAAAAGAGCCGGTAGGTAAGTTCCACTTCCTCATATTCAACTGAGATAAGGGAGATAATTTTAAATATGACGATATTATGAATCATTTATAGTTACATCCCATTGTATTCCACATGTTTCTACTATATACATAAAACTTTTTACACTTTATACTCACAGTGAGTTCAATCTACATGTTTGTACTACATGTTCTTTAAAGGGAAAATTGAATTAGCTGAACAAGTGCACATACTAGACGTTCAAGTAAAGTTCAAGAATCTCGTTTCTGTCTTTAAAAGACGAAGAACTGGATAGAGTTTGTACAGTTTGTTTGTTTCATGATTGATTAACATTATTCAAAATTCGTATTACATATACATATTATTAGTTATAAAGATTTTTGACAGGTTATGTGGTAGTATATAAACGTTTGTTTGTATATATAACCCATGCCGCTTGGCGAGGGTTATATTGCAAACAACAGTATAATTATTTACGGTCATATAACTTGTAAGGAATCTTTATAAGGAATTTGCAATATTGCTAACTTCCTTTTTAAGAGGAAAATATGATTTATTCATAAAACGATGGCAGCCGTGTATATTATTAGTTATAAGATTGTTGACAGGTTATATGGCTCTATATAAAACGGTTGTTTGTTAATATAACCCGAGCCGCCAGGCGAGGGTTATATTGCAAACAACCATTTATATCCGGTCATATAACCTGTCAACAATCTTAATAACGAATTTATAATACTCAAACTTCCTTTTTTTAGAGAAAAATTAAGATTTCTTTGTACATTGACAGCAGCCGTGTATATAAACTATATAAACGTCACGATTATCCAATGAAAAGTGATGTTACAAACGTGCAGTATTATTATAAAAATAATAATATTTTCGGACATTGTATTTATTTTTGGCTTTGTCAATTGTGCATAATCCTTTTTTATATATATTAGGATTGTTCTTTTCCTTCATTGAAGTTTAGGTTTTCAAAATTCTATTGCTGTTGATATTGAACAATTTGATAGTAGAATATTATTGTATTGTGCTTGAGTGAAAAAGGGTTGGTTCTTTAAGAAAACAACTTGAGTTAAGAATGGGTGGTTCCTTGAGCAAACAACTTGAGTTAAGAACGGGTGGTTCCTTGAGCAAACAACTTGAGTTAAGAATGGTTGGTTCCTTGAGCAAACAACTTGAGTTAAGAATGGGTGGTTCCTTGAGAAAACAACTTGAGTTAAGAATGGGTGGTTCCTTGAGCAAGCAACTTTCGTTAAGAATGGGAGGTTCCTTGAGCAAACAACTTGAGTAAAGAATGGGTGGTTCCTTGAGAAAACAACTTGAGTTAAGAATGGGTGGTTCCTTGAGAAAACAACTTGAGTTAAGAATGGGTGGTTCCTTGAGAAAAACAACTTGAGTTAAGAATGGGTGGTTCCTTGAGTAAGCAACTTGAGTTAAGAATGGGTGGTTCCTTGAACAAACAACTTGAGTTAAAAATGGGTGGTTCCTTGAGCAAACAACTTGAGTTAAGAGTGGGAGGTTCCTTGAACAAACAACTTGAGTTAAAAATGGGTGGTTCCTTGAGCAAACAACTTGAGTTAAAAATGGTGGTTCCTTGAACAAACAACTTGAGTTAAGAATGGGAGATTCCTTGAACAAACAACTTGAGTTAAAAATGGGTGGTTCCTTGAGTAAGCAACTTGAGTTAAAAATGGGTGGTTCCTTGAGCAAGCAACTTTAGTTAAGAATGGGAGGTTCCTTGAGCAAACAACTTGAGTTAAGAATGGTTGGTTCCTTGAGCAAACAACTTGAGTTAAGAATGGGTGGTTCCTTGAGCAAACAACTTGAGTTAAAAATGGGTGGTTCCTTGAGCAAACAACTTGAGTTAAGAATGGGTGGTTCCTTGAACAAACAACTTGAGTTAAAAATGGGTGGTTCCTTGAGCAAACAACTTGAGTTAAAAATGGGTGGTTCCTTGAGCAAGCAACTTTAGTTAAGAATGGGAGGTTCCTTGAGCAAACAACTTGAGTTAAAAATGGTTGGTTCCTTGAGCAAACAACTTGAGTTAAGAATGGGTGGTTCCTTGAGTAAACAACTTGAGTTAAAAATGTGTGGTTCCTTGAGCAAGCAACTTGAGTTAAGAATGAGAGGTTCCTTGAGCAAACAACTTGAGTTAAGAATGGTTGGTTCCTTTAGTAAGCAACTTGAGTTAAGAATGGGTGGTTCCTTCACTTATTGCTCTATACAGGTTGGTTCGAGGGTGTTCAAATGTGTTCCTATAATCTAATAGCTTCCTACACAATCGAACTAGAATACGTCTTGTTTAATTCAAACCAAACTAGTGCGGTTTTTCTTTAATGAAGACTTTCTAAATTAACCGAACATATTGATCTTTATAATAGCAATAACAATAACAACAACAACAACAATAATGATGATAATAATAATAATAATAATAATAATAATAATAATATAAAATATTAATAATGCTAATAAATATTCGTATAGTTTTATTCTTTAGAAAGTATCACATTAAGATAATGAATTGTTCATAGTACAAATAGCCTATCTTTGTTTAAATAATTATGACTTTTTTAAGAAAAACAACAAGAAGTAAATTGAAATGATTAGATTATGACCATGTCCAACCTTTTAAAAATCCACATTATAAAATAAAAGATATTTATAGGGTTAGGGTAAGTTTAAAAATATTTATTTAAGCTCGAAAAAATTTCTTACAACATATATTAATCATGTTCGAGTCCGCTTCCTGGAACCAACCAGAAACATAGTCGTAATCCAATTAGGGCTCGAATCTATTGTCCCTAGGTTGAGAGGCAGACATTTTAACCACAAGGCCATCGCTTCCACCCTAGTATTCAACACTTTTTAACGTAGACAATCAATTACAAAGACATTATTGATTGTTAATACGTATTAATTATAACAATATTATATATAATGCATTTTCAAAAAATAAGTTTTACGAATGACATAGAATTCAAAACATTTGAACCATTATAGCAAAGGGATACACATGATAATATTCTGCTGGTTTGTTAGATATTGCTGTTTCTAATATGATTAATATCCTTTATCGTGAGTTAAATTGCTCGAAAATACTGAAAATTTATAGATATATGAAAGATTGTGACAAGCTTTGTAAATTATACTCCCTGTGTGAATTTAATATTATCCACCCAAGTTCTGCTTTTACCTCTTATCCCGCTGAAAAATGAAGACAAAAATTGCTGCAACTGCCTTTTCATGCAAGGTGCTGGCTTGCACCTGTTCACCTGATGAAGAGCTGTTGAACATACACGTCAACAGTTAACAAGATTGAAAATGATAATGTTGATAATTATGGATACTCTTACAAAAATGGTATCGGAGGGATCAGAAAAAAGGCTGACAGTAAATAATATCTTTCTAATGAAATGAAAGCCCCATCCAGATTAAAGTGGATGTTAATTAAGATAAATTTACTCCTGTCTTTAACCTATTCATCACTGCTCATTGTTTTAAATTATACATCACTTATCATTCCATGTCAATTATATTGGTATACTTAAAATCTAACTGTTATGTTTCATACAATATAAATAAATATTTACTGTAAAAATTAGTTAATGACTTAAAGAAACTAAATAATTAAAGCGCTAAAAAGTATGCACTGAAAAAGTAATACGTAGTCGAAATAAATACGTGAAAAAGATGTATCCCCTTTCTATGTCGTTATTTCTACTTGCATAGTGTAAGAAATACATTAATTCATAATCCATGCGCTCACCAATATAGCGCTGTACCATTTTACTCATTCAGTACAAAACCTTACAAAATCTTGTTAAAAAATAACTCATAATTTTTAGCGTTTTATAAAAGTACTCGTATTATTAACACACTTGAAGAAAATTCTTAAAAATACTTCTAGATATTCGTTATATTTGCTTCACGCGCGGACGAGATAATTCTCTAGCCAAAAAAAATATTCACAGAAGTAAAAGCGTGGCATGGTCATTGTGATAGATGGGTATAATAGCTTTTTGCATGACTTCAATCAGAACGTTTTTTATTTTGGAAAATTTTTATTTGACTGGTGACAACCTAAAACTATTAGACTTTATGTTATTAATAAAATGTCTTTTAAAAACTGTCTTCCATCTGTACGTTAATTACTTATGTTTCAATCGAATTGGTATTTTTGCGTTGATATTTCTATGAACCACACGATAAAAACTTCTAAGATACTTCTAAAATAAACACACAAAGTTCATGATAAACATTTAAATGTCAAGTTAGAAGTAGTACAAATGCATGTCAATAGTTACATATTATGACATATGCCAAACATTATAATATTTACCCGTTATTAGAGGTAATTTATGTTTGGGCAATGCGTCATAATAAGTTCATCATAGCGTAATTATGAATGATATTACCGAGTTTGATTCACACCACCGAGGTCTTTCCTTGGGTAATTACATATATAGCTTATACTGCTTATTCTCTTTTGCGTTCAGAAAATAGTGTGAGAAATATAAAATGGATATTCCTTTCAACAGCACACTGTAAATATGTTACTATGATAGAAAAAGCTTCACCTGTTTGTTGTTTCTCTTTCCATTACAACAATTCACTTATGATAATGGCCACATACAATGTAAACAATTTGCCAATGGAGGCCATAGATAACACTCAATGAAGTAAATGCTAATGAAAAGAATACTTCGATGGGTACAAAGCTGTGAGAATATGAAAAAATATGTATATGTTTGAGATAACGTTTTTCCTATAGTTCTGGTCAAGGTTGGACTAAAATATTTGTTGACATAAGTTCTTCAGTATTTACTTTGTTATTGTTCAAATGTTGTAACTTACCCTTCTTTTAATTGACAATTTTTTATTTTATACTCTCTGCTCTTTACACTTTCTCTATTAGTAGTATCCTTAAAACGTTCATATTGAAAGATTTACAATCAAAACTAAACTATTTAGCGGTAACGGTTGAATAAATGGAGTTTTAAGAAATAATTTAGTAGCACTCTATCTCAATAAAGGAAAACAATTATTAATAATATACACAGACTTCGTGTAGAATATTTCTTATAAATCTAATACGCTACTTTACTTTTACATCTGCACTTTAACAAATTGCAATAAATGCAGAAGATTCAAACATGGTTAAAAAATTACATGGAGTGTGCGGTTTTCGAAAGTGTGTCTATAAGCTTATAGCTTCCTACACAATCAAACTAAAATAAATTCTGTATAAACCAAAGCTTAAAGACCTGAACTTTTTTTATCAAAGGTAAATCAGTTTTTAATTATAGAAATAAGCGTTTTCTGTACGTATCCTTCAATTGTAGTGAATGCAGCTGTATTCCGCAGTTGATTGATCAATTAAACTCTTTTAATCAGCCAGTTGGTCAGTTAACTCCTCTCAATTGATTCACGTTAACTTTAATACATACATAAAACGTAGACCAAGTGAACTTTAATAAAAACATTCAAAATGTTAGTATTTCAAATATGCCTTACTTATTCCCAACTTCAATCATACGACAAACTTTTTTCTCATGTTAGAAAGTTTTATCTTTTTACCATCACAAAATGTTTGGTTTTCTTCCGAGATGCCACAAACCATAACTTCAAAAGCCGGAAAAAAAACAGAAACATTGATGTGTTACAAAACAAAATGATATAAAACAATAAAACAATAAACCCTAGAGAAGTTAGCATACCTATAACACAGTGTATTAAGTACTTATACATTTATCAACAAAAACAAAGAACCGAGATTGCAAAAACTGTACAACGTTTTACATTATATCGACAGATTGTAATGCTATAAAAGCTTTCATGGAAAATATTTGTTTTGTTACATTTGTCATTTTCTGTAGTGTAACTAGCTTAGAATCATTAAGAAACTCTCTTTTCGTCTAGATTACCGTAAAACTGTTTAAATTGATGTATGAAATCAGTAAAATCCTTGCTCATTTTACATGTCAGTGTTGCTATACCTTCCTTGTTCGTCGGTATCATAAATTGTTGAACTTTGCTTATTGATGAAGTCGGTTTGTTGTTGAACTTTTCATTATCCTTGTGACTAAAACAATGCTATGCTTTCGAATGAAGTCACGTTTTTCAAGACTTACTTTATTAGTTTGACATAATTTAACATATTAGTTCCCAGTAATTGTTAAAATAATATATATTGTGCAACTTCTTACTTCTTTGTGATGTTCTTTGTTTCAACATATGTTATTATAACGTCTAACATACGATTTTACAGTAGCATAATAAGAACACCCGAATGTATGTTCTTTATTAAATCATGCGATAAAACTGTGATTACCTCAGCACGTAGAGCATTATGAATAATATCTGGGAATTTACTGATTTATATATATAATAACTATATATTATCTATGATAATTAGAAGATCTTACAATATCAACAATAATACAATATGCTAGACCTAATCATATGAAATAAATCCATATTATAATATTACTCTTTTTTTTTATCCATTATTCATAATATAACAGTATTCTCTGAATTTTCGTTTGACTTCGTGTATAGTAAGACTCTCTCTAAATAACGCAGCATAGGTAGATGATAAACAAACTGCTTTTATACATGTACACACGCACGCGCGCCTATTACAAGACGCGCACGTGAATTATTCGACAAAAATCTACATTATTCTAAATTTTCAAGTATTGGAACTTACTCGCTGATGTGAAATGAAGAAAGTTTAAAGATTAAACATAAGTGTTCTTGCTTGCGTGAATACTTATATTTCTTTATGTCGTTTTGTCTTCTTATTTCTGTAACGTATGTCATTTTGTCATTTTACATCTGTAATACTATATAAGAAGATTGCACGGGTTTTTCGTGAGGCGGGAATCTTGTATACATGTATTACACATGTTAAGAATGTTATTCATTCGACGGGCGTTACTGAAAGGGTAAAGTTGTTTCATAGTTCGCCTAATCGAAGCATATGTAATTAATTTAATTAATTTTAGTTATTAATTGTATACGTTGCATACGGACAAATAGAATTAAAAAAAAAAAAAAAATTGAGCCCGGGTTGTAATATGTATAAACATTAATTTTTTTTTGTGTGTGTGTTATTGTACCACGGATGAGAATATCCCGCCATCCATATCCTGAGAATAGCTTAGCACTTGCTGCGGGTACAGGTTTTTTATCCATTAAAATGGTTTTGTTTCCTGTGCGGCTTTGGTGTTCTATGACGGATTTCATGTGGTACTTTTACATCAGTGTTAGGTGATATTTAAAATCAAATACATATAAAAATGTTTTCAGTGTTATCATAACAGTATTTCATCATAGATGTGTTATAATATGTATACATTGTTGGTTCATCTGCTGAAAGTTGTTCATTTATATATATGTATAAGGATTTTGATATTAAATTCGATCAGTAACGCACCGCATTCTGTAAACGTCAAACGTCTTGTTGTTCTTTTACCAACTACTTAATTAAGAAATGCTTTATTTTCGGACGAGCGTAGCGAGGGAGAAAATAAATGGAATATACTTTGTCGTATCTTAACCGTAATAATATGTAATTGTGATAAATGAAAGTTTTTAAGGTGAAAGCATAAAAAATAAAGAATAATATAATAACAGTAGATATTGAGTAATGTACATGTATATCCATGTTTAATTTGCGTTTTGAATATTTAGAAATAAAGGTTCTGAACTTGTGTCTCAACTTTTAATATGAACTAATAAACAGGGTGTTGTGTTCAAATTGGATTTAAACCGTCAAAAACCGGATAAAAACGACACAATGGTATTATATAATTATATTTGTTTAGTGAAGACAAATTGTTTGGCACTCAACTCAGACACTTAGATATTTTTTCTGGAATGTAGATTAAAACAATAGAGTGTGTATCAGAGGGAAGTAAAATGTTGAAGACATTGTTTTCTTTGTTGCTGCTAATTGAAGGTATGAACATGTTTCAGTTTTTCTCAACAGAGAGTTGTGGTCATTACTTGTCTTTTTTTCTTTCTCTAATGTAAATTGTCGATTCTTTATATTATTCATCATCATTTTCATTATAGAAGGGTCTGTACTTAAGTGTTTATGACATTATATGCCTAGAAATATATATTTTTGTACTATTTGATGTAGGTATGAACCAAAACTTCTGTAAAATATATCACCATTCCATCACTCTAATTTTTCCCACCCCTATAATAATCGTTATGATAATGAAAAAAGTCCGCAAATGAAAAACATTTATCCTTAAAGATATATCTTATGCTCAAATTTGATATTTGAAAGGACTGACAAGTTCTATATTAGCAACTGTCTCTTGAAAAGTACAATATTTTTTTGAATATACACAGAAAAATATTTTAACTTTACACACTACAGGAAATCAAGGTATGATTGCATTTTGTACATAGCGCCATAAAAAGAAACTGGCTGTTCGACCACATTAATTTGACAAGTAATAGGGAATACAGCTTCAGTTCATACATTCACGTAATATTAAAATTAGACATATTCAGATAGAATTTAGATTTCAGTAAATTTCCGCAATAAAAATATTTTACCAAAAATGAGTATAGTATATCTTTAAGTCAAATCGGGCAAAAAATCACACACATTTTATACTCACACAGCTTGTATATTTAATCGTTTTTTAGAGCCAAAATTGATCGGGGTAATAATTTCAAATTTCCTGTTTCAGACTGTGAGACTTCAGTGGAGCACTTTTAACTTATGTTATAAATTCTCTAATTGATTGTTTTATATTAAAAAGCGTATCTAAACGTTAGTCATGCCCAGCTACGATTAAGATATTATTTGATTATTTAACTGTATTCAGGTAGATGAACACATAGCACATAGCATTCTCTGTATTTCCCATTATTCTTTATGAAATGATCATTATTTATTTATCTATTTGAAGGGCAGGAGAACGATACATTACGAGTATAAAGTGGGGAACGGAACTTCATTTCGTTATCATATTGGCGTTGTATCACAATCATACTATCTGAAAATAGATATTCTTTTGCTAACGTTTTTGTTTCTGTCCCTGTGCATTGTAAACAATTTAAAATGATACATTATTTTCACATATTACATTCTGAATTATATCTATACACGACTCTTTTAAAAGCTCAAATAAAAATTAAATAAATTAGTGCGACATTGTTATTGATTCTGTCCATTTATATTCATTGCATACATATAAATGTTTACGTCTATGTTATCAATTAACAAGACAAATATGCCAATGGTTTCCTATATTAACAAATGATGTATGTAACTGACTCAATTGTGCTATGTGTTTGTATTGTAATCGATTCTTTGTTTTAAAACTATTTACCAAGAGCTAAGACAAAATAGATAAATAAATAAAAAAGTAAAAAATCTGACAAAAACACAACAACATAACATAAATCTTAAAGGTTAACACAATAAAAACAGCATACAAATATTTTCTTTATCATTATTAATATAAATAAAATAACAGTGTTTTTTTGTTCTTTGTCGTTTTCAGTTGTTTTTGTTTGTATGTTGTTTTAATTCATTGCAAAGATAAAAGTACGCATTTAAAGTCGATATATTTGCCAACATGAATAGACAAGTTTATTTCATTGAAGAAATGTTTTCTTTCTTTTTTTATCACACACCCGTGCCGATTTTGCGACTCCGTAAATATGGTATTGCACGGCCGTGCATATATTTTGACGTGACGTCATTAGCGTTATACAAACATAGTGTAATGACGCGCTAAATGTTAGCGTTATACTATAGGCGCGTCAATGAAAAATGACTCTTATTTCTCTTTAAACGGTCTTTATTTTGGGTATGTGATAAATAGAATATTAAATTCGTGTAAGTTCATTACTGAATTTATTGCACTCGTTGAATAAAATAATATTATGCTCGCCAGAGGCTCGCATAATATAATTTTATTCAACTCGTGCAATAAATTCAGTATTGAACTTACACTCATCCAATATCCTCTATATATTATACTGCATCATGGAAAAAATGACTTACATGTATTCATCTGGCTTGCTATGTAAATTGGTTTCTTATTTGTTATGTTAATATTGGCGAAACAATACCATTATGTGTATATGGTTTATAACAAGTATACTCTCTATATTTTTAATTTCACCATAATTACTGACCAATCACGTGATCTACTCGTTCATTCATCAATATTTATGCCTGGAAGCAATCAAAAAACATTAAGCCGTGCGATTTCTCCCCTTAATCACTAATAATAACAGGTATTCCAGGTAGCTTAAGGTGATTCTGCTTTGTCGGCCATGTTTGTTTTCACCAAGTCTGTCCAAAGTGAAAGTAGGCCAAAATTCATATAACAACAAAGATTACAATGTAAAATGATGAAACACTTGAAAGTACACT
The DNA here is from genome assembly GCF_026571515.1 of Ruditapes philippinarum. Classification (NCBI taxonomy): domain Eukaryota; kingdom Metazoa; phylum Mollusca; class Bivalvia; order Venerida; family Veneridae; genus Ruditapes; species Ruditapes philippinarum. Next base: position 36,850 of record NW_026860758.1, on the reverse strand, counting down.
TCCAGTTCTATGTTTTAAAGACTATTTAAAACAGAAATACAAATGATAACAATAAGAATATTTACCTTGAATGTGCTACATTTCTGAAGACCAAAAACATTCTGTTGCAAAGTTTTATGCACATTTCATGAATGGCAAAATCCTTTTTAAAGTCTGTTTTAGTGCCTACAAAAGCTATTTTTTGCAGCAAATACAAAAATCTTTCAAAACTTAACTCCAAATAAATCTGTATCTCATGTCCTTCTAAGCACATGGCATCCATTATTTTTTGTAAAAAAGTAGTGCAAGAAAACAATCATCATTTATAGCCTTATAAACTACAATTAAAATGAAAACACAATCAAACTTTAAAATCTAACCTTTTTTATGTGTAACAGTGAAGTGTCTCTGTTTGTCATGTACACAAGAAATAGGTAAATGATGTTTATTTTCATGGTACTACTTTTTTACACATGTCATGGTGGCCATGTTTTTTCAAGGTCAGATAAACTACTTTCCTAAGATTTATGTTTTTTTAAGTTTTTTGTATTTTCTGCAAAAAATAGCTTTTGTAGGCACTAAAACAGACTTTAAAAAGGATTTTGCCATTCATGAAATGTGCATAAAACTTTCCAACAGAATGTTTTTGGTCTTCAGAAATGTAGCACATTCAAGGTAAATTTTCTTATTGTTATCATTTTTATTTTTGTTTAAAATAGTCTTTAAAATGTAGAACTGGAAGTGTACTTGCAAATGGCTCATCATATAACAATGTCAGCTTTGTTGTTATATGAATTTTGGCCTACTTTCACTTTGGACAGACTTTGTGAAAACAAACATGGCTGACAAAGCAGAATCACCTTAATTTCTTCTTTATGTATATTTTTCCATTCGATCAGGCTGCATAATTATCAATAAACCCGGAGAGGGCAACGTTTATATCGTTAATGTACACCGTTTGTTCACTTGGAAAAGAATCTCCTAAAGAATCATCAGTATTAAAGATTATGTTTGCGAAATGAACTATGTAAAATGATGTTACGATCATCATGAATATGGTTTCACTATCATCAAGGCTGCAGGATAATATACAATCATGATAAACTATTGCAAACGATTGTTACCGAAAGACTATTCCAAGACAGCAAATAACCAAGTATGTTTAGTTATTTACCGACATAAAATAACAGTGTTTTCTTTTTTCTTTTTCTTCTCCTTTTTTTTTCTTTGTTTGGTTGTTGTTTTAATTCATTGCAAAAGTAACAAATATACATTTAAAGTCTTGATCTATTTGCCAAGTAACCAACATGAATATACGAGGTTATTTCATTAACGAAACATGTCAAATGTAAATAAATATTAATAACTATTGCATATCTAACCTTTTACTTATATAAATCCACTGTGTAGCGTTTTATTGAAAAGAATAATTTATTATTTCTCTCTTTCATTCATTCCTTTTTTGTGGAGGGAAAATACAAAATTCAATTTTTTTCTATGATTTACCATTTTCTATTCATGGTTTACCATATTTATGAAATAAAAATACATTTCTTTAATGGCATTTGAGAGGCATTATATGGTATTCTCTATTTAAGAATAGAGCCAACCGTCGCAGCGGGAAAATGTCAAACTTCACAAATAGTTGATTCGATCATGTAAAAAAACATCAGGTAAAATGAAATTGAATTATAACAAAATCATTGTATTCAGTACAGTGAGATTTACACTGCATATCAATCATTTTAAGTAAGTCATACCAATAGTGTAAATTCCAGGTTATACAATAAACTTTTCATAATGTTTAAAATATAGGTTCGAGTATATAAAGTTAAAACGCCTGTAATCCCCATGAACATAAATTTTCACTGAGTACTTTTATGTAATAAGTATTGTGTACGTAGGTGTTTTTGTTGTTTGTCTTTATATAAAACTGAACATTCTATTCTTAGACTTTTTTCAATACATTGCTTTGAATAAACAAAGCATTATTTAAACATATCAGGGAAAATGGGTTTATTGTATTTGCGTAATCAATGGTTTCCTTATTTCTCGATATATTGGGCAGACAAGAAGAAAATGATACTCATCTTCAATTATATTATGTTGGTTGCAAAATTTACATATTCTATTATTTCGTTCTATATTTACCTATATCTACCTCATTCTATTTCTAAATTATGCGAAGATAATCTAAATCTACTTAAGGCAATCCGAAATTTCCTCTCACTTATTGAATTTAAATATGTTTCAAAGTTAAAAGATTGTTTAAACCTGCAGTAAGTAAGTAAACGTTGTGAATTGTTTATGTTTGCATACCAAGTTTGAAAATAATTATCTAATATCCTTGTTTAATTTTTAAAAATTACCAGTATCTTGATTTATCCATATATTTGAATGTCCTAGATTGTTTAACATTGTTTTTATCTGAAAGGCCCAATTCGAATTATTGTATGTTATATTATTGTTGGCATCAATCTTAAGCATGATATAAATTTGTTTTTGCAAAGAGTTGTCTGATTTCAGTAAATGGGTCCAATATCTTATCATATTTTTCAACAAATAATCATATGATCTCTCCCTAATTCTCCGTAGAGACCAGTAGTTTTAGTTGATTTATCAACACATAAAAGTTTTCGACAGAATTTTGTATGAATAAGTTCTATATCTGTTCCTGCATTCATTCTTCAGACTTTTGAACAGTAGTTTAGTACAGTAGCAACTAGCGAATCAAACCATTTACTTTTTTCAATAGTAGAAAAATCGTTCTTATCAAAAAATGAAAATAGTTTGTGTAAAGATTTTGATGCATGTTCTGCAATACGTTTTTGGGTTCTATTCCAATATGCATTTTTGAAAAAAATATACGCCTAAATATTTAAGAGAAGTAAAATTTTCTAGTAGAGATTATAAAGGTCAAAGTCATAATTTGTTTGTCTACTGCCTTTTTCAAAAATCACAACCTTTGTCTTTAAAGTATTTATTTTTAGACCCCATGTATCACAATATATTTCAATATCATTTACCATTGATTTTTAAGATTCTGGTGATGTTGCAAGGAACACCTGTTCATCAGCATTTAAAATTAAGAATAAAATTAAATCATCATATGTGAATAATCCATCTAGATTAGTATTTATATTGTCAACAATATCATTTACGAACATCATAAACATCAAAGAAGAACTGGGGTCTCCCTGTTTCACGCCCAAGTGTGAGAGAATTGGCTCAGAGAGTCTATTATTAAACCTAATACGTAATCGAACAGATCTATACATAGATTTTATTGCGTTTACCATTCTAGAGCTAACGTTTTCACTTACATGTAATAACTTTTGCCAGAGAAATGATCTATTTATCTTATCAAAACCTTTTTCATAATCAATGAATACACTATATACCTTTTTGCCAGAATTTAATAATTTTGAAATGACAGAATTCAAAATGAAAACACAATCGACTGTACTTTTCCCTTTTTGAAATCCGAATGGATTATAAGCAATTTTCTCATATTGTATAGTCCATTTAGTTAACCTATTTAAAAGTACCTGAGAGTATATTTTGGCTAGTATATTATTTAAAGTTACACCCCGATATTTAATTTTTGCGTCAGTTTCGTCTCCGCCTTTAAATATTGGTATTATATATCCATCTCCCCAAGCTTCAGGATAATCAGAATTTAAGAATAATCTATTAAATATATTAAGTAAGTATGGTGAAATGATATCATACCACGACTTGATAATTTCTGCGGATATACAATCGGGACCACATGCCTTAAAACTGTTTTGTCCATATACTGCGTTTCGAATTTCATTCTCGGTTATATCTTTATCTGAATTTTCGTAAATATTGGGTTCTTGTCTAAATTCTGATTCTTGATCATTAGTTTCAGGTATTTCCCCAAAAAGATTATTAAAGTGATCGTAAAGTTCATATATTTCTATTTTTACTTCACAGCTGTTTTTACTTTTATAGCATTTTTTATTGACTTCCAAAATGTACGCGGTTGTGTTTTGCAATTTCTTCTAAACGTTTCGCTTCATTAATTTTAAAATTTGTTTTGCTTTTTTTCCATTAAATTGTATTTAGTTTTAATTTATTTTGGTGAATTTTATTCTAATTTCGTCAGTTTTATTTTTCAGAAATAAATTCCTTGCTATTTTAAATTCCTTTTTACCCAAGTAGCACGATTCATCAAACCATTTCGACTTTTATTAGTCCGAATTTGTATATCCGAAATATGGACAGCCTTTTCAAATATTTCATAGCATTTGAATACAAATAGCTTGTAAGTGTCTCGGTCGGTGTTTCAACAGTATAGTTTTCCCCAACGCAGGAATCTATATCATGTTTAGTAGTAGTAGTGCTAAAAATATTTTACTGTGTCATTATCCCAAATTATTTTGTTTTCTGTAACATATCCCCTTTTCATGCCGTTATTTCCACTAACATAATTATGGCAAGAAATAAATTCATAATCCATACGCTCACCAATATAACGCTGTACCATTTCAGTCATTCAGTACAGAACCTTACAAAATCTTGTAAAAGAGTAATCATGTTTTTGATACTCATCATTTTTGGCGTTTAGTAAAAGTATTATTAACAAATTTGAAGGCATTTCATAAAATTACTGCAAGATACTAATTCGTAAAGTTGCTTTCAGCGGACACGTGTGTTGCAACCACTATTGAAATAAAACCACTATTGAAATAAATTATTTCAATAGTGGTTGGGAATGCATTTCATTAGAAAAATCGCTTTGCAACCACTATTGAAATAAAACCACTATTGAAATAAATTATTTCAATAGTGGTTGGGGATGTATTTCATTTGAAGAATCACATTGTAACCACTATTGAAATACAACCACTATTGAAATAAATTATTTAAATATTGTTCCGGGATGTATTCCATTTTAAAAATCAATTTACAGACACTGTTGAAGTACATAAACTATTAAAATTATTTTTCAATCGTAGCTTAGAATGAATATCTTTATAAGTATTACTTTGAAAATTTATATTTTATTCTTTACGTTTCTCTTTTTACAGACATATCATGTTCTATGAATATTGTATATTACATGTATTTAAATGATAGTGAACATATTGTCAATTGCCAGAACTTCTATTCAAACCCCCTGTATAATGAATCATTATTTATTGATAAATATTATTATAAATATTACTATTGAGATAAATTATTTCAATAGTGGTTAGGGATGTACGTCATTGCGACAACTATTTGAATATATTATTTCAATAGTGGTTAAGGATGCGTTTCATTTCAACCACTATTGAAATAAATTATTTCAATAGAGGTTAGGGATACCTTTCATTTCAACCACTATTAAAAAAAAAGTATTTCAATAGTGATTTGATGATGCATATCAGTTTTATGTCTATTATTATGTCTATTTGTAGCACTTTCCTTTCTGCTAGGGGAGTTTTTTCAGATATGAAGTATGTCTTATGATATGATAAATTCCTTTTTAATCATGATTTACCTTTATATGGTCATGCTTTCCATACCACCTGTCATCTGGAACTGACAAAGCTATACGCAGACGGAATAATAGGCATAAAAATGACATGCATTCCTACCACTTTTGAAATAGTTTATTTCAATAGTAGTTGTAATGAAACGGATCCTTAACCACTATTGAAATAACTTATTTCAATAGTGGTTGTAATGAAACGCCTCCCTAACCACTATTGAAATAACTTATTTCAATAGTGGTTGCAAAGTGATTTTTCTAATGAAATGCATTCCCAACCACTATTGAAATAATTTATTTCATTGTGGTTTTATTTCAATAGTGGTTGCAACACACGTGTCCTTTCTCTAGCCAAAACACATTATTGGCAGAAGTCAAAGCGTGGCATAGTCAACAAAATGTTTGTTTTCTTCCAAGATGCCACAAACCATAACTTCAAAAGCCGGAAAAAAAACAGAAACATAGATGTGATACAAAACAAAAAGATAAAAACAATGAAACAATAAACTCTAGAGAAGTTAGCATACCTATAATACAGTGTATTAAGTACTTATACATTTATCAACAAAAACAAAGAACCGAGATTGCAAACACTGTACAACGTTTTACATTATATCGACAGATTGTATTGCTATATAAGCTTTCATGGAAAATATTTGTTTTGTTACATTTGTCATTTTCTGTAGTGTAACTAGCTTAGAATCATTAAGAAACTCTCTTTTCGTCTAGATTTCCGTAAAACAGTTTAAATTGACGTATGAAATCAGTAAAATCCTTATCTATCTTTTCGTGTCAGTGTTGCTATACCTTCTTTGTTCATCTGTATCATAAATTGTTGAACTTTGATTATTGTTGAAGTCAGATTGTTTATCTCTGTGACACCTTTTGAAGACTTACTTTATTAGTTTGACATAATTTAAAATATTAGTTCAGATATTATATATTGTGAAAAGTCTTACTTCTTTGTGATGTTTTTTGTTTCAACATAATTATGTTATTATAACGTCTAACATACGTTTTTACAGTAGCATACTAAGAAAACCCGAATGTATGTTCTTTATTAAATCATGCGATAAAACTGTGATTATCTCAGCACGTAGAGCATTATGAATAATATCTGGGAATTTACTGGTTTATATATAAAATAGCTTTATAGTATATATGGTAATTAGAAGATCTTACAATATCAACAATAATACAATATGCTAGACCTAATCATATGAAATAAATCCATATTATAAAATTACTCTTTTTTATCCATTATTCATAATATAACAGTACTCTCTAAATGTTCGTTTGACTTCGTGTTTAGTTAGACTCTCATTCTAGATAACGCAGCATAGGTAGATGATAAACAAACTTCTCTAATACCTGTACACACGCACGCGCGCCTATTACAAGACGCGCACGTGAATTATTCGACAAAAATCTACATAATTCTAAATTTTCAAGTATTGGAACTTACTCGCTGAAGTGAAATGAAGAAAGTTTAAAGATTAAACATAAGTGTTCTTGCTTGCGTGAATACATGGAATATACTTTACCGTAATAATGTGAAATTGTTCTAATGAAAGTTTTTAAGATGAAAATATAAAGAATAAAAAATAATATAATAGCAGTGGATATTGAGTAATGTATATCCATGTTAAATAACAATACTGAAAAAAGTGAAAACACACAACTTTGTTTTTGTTTTGTTTTGTTTTCAATAGTGATAGACTATAGATGCGATTTAATGTTTTGTAAGTAATTTTCGAAATTATATCAAATCTTAGATGACCAAAAATAAATTTCCAATTTGAATATTTGGAAATAAAGGTCCTGCATTTGTGTCACAACTTTTAATATGAACTGTTAAATTGGATTTGAACCGGATAAAAACGGCACAATGGTATTACATAATTATATTTGTTTAGTGAAGACAAATTGTTTGGCACTCAACTCAGACACTTAGATATTTTTCTGGAATGTAGATTAAAACAAAAGAGGGTGTATCAGAGAGAAGTAAAATGTTGAAGACATTGCTTCCTTTGTTGCTGCTAATTGAAGGTATGAACATATTTTAGTTTTTCTCAACTGAGAGTTGTGGTCATTACTTGTCTTTTCTTTCTTTCTTTTAAATATAAATTGTCGTTTCTTTATATCATTCATCATCATTTTCATTATAAAAAGGGTTTCTACTTAAGTGTGTTATGACATAACAGGACTAAAATGTTTATATATATATTTGTACTATTTTATGTAGGTCTGTACCAACACTTCTGTAAAATATATCAGATAATTTCATCACTCCAGTTTTTCCCACCCCTTTAATAATCGTTATGATTATGAAAAAAAGTCCGCAAATAAAAAACGTTTAACCTTAAGGATATATTATGCTCAAATTTCATATTTAAAAGGACTGGTTATTACTATACAGTCTGTTTTGAAAAGTGAAATAAACATAAAATAAATGTATTGTTCCCCTGCCATTTTAAAAAATGCCTTAAATAATAACTAATGATCATTTCAATTGATTTTACTTGTGAAGAATAATGGACTATACAGAGAATGCTATTTACGTATATTTGTTTGTATTATTATCAGTCTTCCAATTTTGACAATTTACCAAGGGATTGAAACTTCGCTAAGACAAAAAAAAATAGAGAATAAAAAAATAAAAAGATAATAAACCAACAACACATCAATCTTAATGGTTAACCAAATAAAAACAAACATAAAATGTTTATATTTTCTTTATCAAATATAAATTATAATTAATTATAAAATAAAAGTGTTTTTGTTGTTGTTGTTGTTTGTATGTTTGTTGTTTTTGGTTGTTTTGTTTGCTTGTTGTTTTAATTCATTGCAAAGATAAAAAGTGCACGTTTGAAATTGATATATTTGCCGACATGAATATCTACAAGTTTATTTCTTTGAAGAAATATTTTTTCATATTATATTGTACTGCATCATGGAAAAATTGACTTACATGTATTCAACTGGTTTGCTATGTAAATTGGTATCTTATTTGTTATGTTTATATTGGTGAAAACAATACCATTATGTGTATATGGTTTATAACTAGTATACTCTCTATATGTTTATCTTCACCATTATTACTGACCAATAACGCGATCTACTCGTTGATTCATCAATATTTATGCCTGGAAGCAATAAAAAGTATTAAGCCTTGCAATTTCTCCCCTTAATCACTAATTATACAAACAGGTATTCCAGGAAGCTTAATTTCTTCTTTATGTATATTTTTCCCTTCGATCACACTGCATAATAATCAATTAACCCGGAGAGGGCAACGTTTATATCGTTAATGTACACCGTTTGTTCACTTGGAAAAGAATCTCCTAAAGAAAAGTCAGTATTAAAAGATTATGTTTGCTAAAGTACCGAAATGAACTATGTAAAATGATGTTATGATCATCACGAATAGGGTTTCACTATCATCAAGGCTGCAGGATGATATACAATCATGATAAACTATTGCAAACGATTGTTACTGAAATACTATTCCAAGACAATAAATAACCAAATATGTTAAGTTATTTACCGACATAAAATAACAGTGTTTTTTTTTCTTTCTTTTTCTTTTTTTTTCTTCTTTTTGCTGTTGTTGTTGTTATAATTCATTGCAAAAATAACATATATACATTTAAAGTTGATATATTTGCCAAGAAATCAACATGGATATACGAGATTGTTTCATTGAATACACATATCAAATATATATAATTATTATTAACTATTGCATATCAAACCTTTTACTTATATAATTCCACTGTGAACGGGTTTATTGAAGAAATTAATTTACTATTACTTTCATTCATTTTTTTGTGAAGGGAAAATACAAAATTCAAATTTTATTTCTATGGTTGACCATTTTCTTTTCATGATTTTCATTGTCTTTATAATATTATGGCATTCTCTATTTAAGAATAGAGCCAACCGTCGCAGTGGGCAACTGCCCAACTTCAAAAATAGTTGATTCGATAATGTAAAAATAAAAAATCAGGTAAAATGAAATTGAATTGTAACAAAATCTATATTCAGTACAGTGAGATTTACGCTGCATATCAATTATTTTAAGTAAGTCATACCAGTAGAGTAAATTCCAGGTTATACAATAAACTTTTCATAATGTTTAAAATATATGTGTGAGTATACAAACTTAAAACGCCTGTTATTCCCATGAATATAAATTTTCACCGAGTACTGTGTTATGTAAGAATTATTGTGTGCGTACGTATCTTTTGTTGTTTTTCTTTTATATATGTATAAAACTTTGAATATTTTGTTCCACTTCAAGACATTGTTTCGAAAAATGAAAGTTAACTAAACAAAGCATTATTTAAACATATCAGGGAAAATGGGTTTATTGTATTTGCGTAATCCATGGTTTACTTAGACTCTACATGAATTATTTTTCCTTTTTCCTCCATTGATTACGAGGTATTATGTTTATACAATAATTGTTAGAGTGATTACCTAAAAATCTTTAATACTCATATGTTCCTGCTATGCTGCAGCATATACATTATATCGATTTTATTCTAAATAGATGTTTTATGTAATACGCAGGAATTTCAGGTAGATAGGAAGCTCTTACATATGTTTGAACGAACCAAGCACAAACTCACATGCATTAATTGATTGATGTAAAAAGTACATAATTTGATATCAAACAGAAAATAATGAAAAAATGTGTATTAGAAAAAATAAAAGAAATAAATAAATAAAAAATGATAATATTTTTTTCAGCACTTAAATTACTACAATAGATATTATGAATAAAACCCTTAGCCTGTTAATCACACATATCATATTTGTCATATTTGTAAATATCATTCGTATTAATGTAATGTAATGTAACTTTGATTGTACTAATAGGTCATTGCCCTGTAAAAATCTTAGAAAATGCACGATTGTGCTATTCGAGTAGACTTAACGTCGGCCCATGTGATAATTGTAAATACATCTTTACGCTATCAAAGAGCATTCATTATAATTCTCTTACTATATACATTCTGTAAAACGTGTAAATATCATTCGTATTAATGTAATTTTGATTGTGCAGCTGGCTTTATTTTTCGGTCATTGCTCTGAAAAATGCACGATTGTGCTATTCGAGTAGACTTACCGTCAGCCTATGGGATAAATGTGAATACAGGTTTACGCTATCAACTACCTGAAAAGCGCATTCATTATAATTATCTTACTATATGTATATACATTCTGTAAAACGTGTAATGCTACACGAATTGATTATTGTTTTCTTACGAATAACGTTAAAACACATTCATGACTTGAACACATACATGTACAAGGTGTGGTAAATAGAAGAGCAGGATGTATGTATTTCTTCAGTTGAACATGACCCAAATTTCATAGGAAGATTTATTACAAACAGTGCATGGTACCTATTCTAAATAGACAATATATAGGTCGGATCATTGTAACATTTCTATATAGATATAGACTGTAAGTAAACGGTTTCTGCAATAGTAATTAACTCCACTGTATTTGTAAGACGATTGGTAAACGAATTGGTGGCAGGAATATAGAAGGTTATGTCAATCACAACATATATCCAAAGTATTTAGGGGTATAAAGTACTAAGGGAAGAATTGTTAGATATATGTTAGAGATATATGTTTTTCGTCCTCACCTTAGGAGTATGTAGGGAAGGGCATGTGGGTATTTCAAAGAATATTTTTAATAACCATAAAAAATCAAAGGTTGTTCCGTTCGCTGAGTTGCCATGTTCTTAAGATACTAAATCATAATAAAACTTTAGAAATATACTAAATGATATTTGAATTCTTGCTTTCGTACTATATGATGATTTATTTATACATTTTTATAATATGCCAACGCGTATTGTGACCGCGAGATAAAGAAGAATATAAAACCTGTTAATTTATCACAATAAAATTTCAGGTATAACCTGCAAGTGGTTCTGCGGAGAAAACGAACTACGATGTATAGATGGTACATGTGTACCTAACAGTAAACGAATGGATGGAAGGAAAGACTGCCCCGAGGGCAGGTATGATGAAGGTATGTATATACATGTATGTTTTTATTTCTTCTTCATTCCCTTATGCTTCAAAAGTTTTGACATAATTGAAGTTATATTCAATTAATAAATGTGTCCCGTTCTATGATTGATACGAGTAGTTCATAATGTACTTGAGTATGTACAGGACAACAGCGTTGCAAATGGTCCTATAATATGTCTGGATTTCAACAATCAGTCTCTTGTTCAATGAGCCATTTTATGTTTCCGTAGGTCTTTTTGAGAGAGATGCTTTCATAAAAAATGTCTACATTGATGAAACAAAGCTCCCTTTATCACGCATGAAGACTGAATGATTTGTTTCTTTATTAAAATAAACCTGAATGTTTTACGAGGAGCCTTCAGTAACTACATTTACACCACTAACAACTCGTGTAACACAATAAAATGACGGATACTGCATTTCGTACAGTCATTGCATTAACATAAATTGCTTTTCACCTAAAATATGATATTTATATTACCTTTGTATACAAAAGAAATGTTTTACCTAGGCTTTTATCATTCTTAGCATTAGCAAAGATCACAAAAAGCATAAAACATTCTACGAAACAGCGTTCCAGTGTGGTTTTGATTACTTTTTATTCTAAAATATGCAGAAAACATTATAGATGTTATGCAATTTAACGTCTTGTGTAATCACTTAATCAGAACTTTGTACCACTCTTCAGGTAGGCAATAGCACAACAGATAAATCATAGCATTGTAAAATTGCCAGTTAATATTTCTCTTAACTATAGATGAAATATTTTACACAAACGCTTTACAAACAAAATAGTTTCAAACATGTATGCAAAATTTATATAATTGCTTTCCCTAGAAAAAACCAAACTTGCAGATGTCAATTTAAAGTATTATGGCATGAAATTATCAGTTTGGCAAAACTCCTTTTGATTTCGTTTATACAGAATCTATTTAATTCGGTTAATTAGGAATCAACTAGTACTGAAGGGCGAGTTTTTTGCACAAGGAAACAAGGGCTTGTCCCTGACAGGAATTGAATCCTAACACCCAGCAATCCTCAGACCTTTCGGAAAGTTACCTATATTCTGTTGAATTGAAAGTAAACAATATGAAGTCTTTACAAATGTCATTTTCGATTATCCATGTAAATGTAAACAATTTGTTTGCCCATCATGACATATAAGGTTGACATTATGTTATTTCATGATTATGGAATGTTTCGTCATTCTTGCATATTGTATGTATTTACATTAGGCATATCCGTTGGCCTTTGTCATATAGGTTACAAATGCGTGGCTAAAATAGCTAAAGATTTTTTTTTCATTTTATCTCTATTGATTAGACTTAATGAAACTTGAGTTTTCTATTTTCGACTTGTCTTTCATTTAAATGTTCCTTTTCCAGAATTTATTTCGTCAACCCGTCTACTTTTTTACACCTTAAATAAAACGAAGGCTAAGATATTACTCATGCTGTGCGATAGAAAATGTACTTTTAGAATTCAATGTATAGTATTTAACTTAGATCAAACGTCCTTAGTTAAACTTATACAAAGTCTTATTTATATTATTCTATAGAAACAGACCATAGACTCTGGTGTAAAACTACTCATGGAAACTGTGCAAATGGGAAATGTATACACAAGAAGAAATTTGATGACGGCATTAATGACTGCGGGGATAACTCAGACGAAGGTTGTTTCGAAAATTGTAGAATTGTAGAAAATAAAACTTTATATTTATATAATTAAAGTTGTGCTAAAAATTCTACAATCAAAATCCATGTTTTTCGTCAACCAAATTTGATTGTGATACCTAATATCTAATACTAGGTCTTGTATTCACTTTCTTTTTTTGACATTGAAATACATTGTATATTTCTTTGACAAATTTAAATGTATTAGACAATTACATATATCATTTATGTTTAAGTATTATATTGAACAAGTGTCATTTGTCTTTTATCTATATTCTTTCAGTGCGTTTTCCATGTACACCGCCACTATATTCATGCAAAAGCACCCCGGTAATCTGCATCAACATGTCAAATTTAAATGATGGCGTCACAGATTGTCCTGATGCGTCTGATGAAGGTATGGGAGACAAAATCCTTATTGCGACTAATATAGACAGTCTAGATGTTTCTATTGATGGTTGTGATACAGTAATTGCTAGAAAAAGAAAGAATAAAGAATTGAGCCATGAAGATTTGGCGTGTAATTTTGCAGCAATGTCAATAACAATACATCTAATTATTTGTACTACAACTGTAATTGTGTTAACTATCACTATATTGTATAATTGATACCATTTTGCGAGAGAGTCTTTGCAATGAATGATTGTTTTATTAGCATAAAAAGTAATGTATGAATGAATGTTTTCTTAAGAGATTAAAGCATGCAAAGCATGTATTTGTGTGTGAATTACATCTTATCTGTGTAAGTGATATCTAAAAAGTATTGTTTGATATATATTAAGTAAATTGTTTGGTTAATCTCAGTTGGTATTAAGATATTGGCAAGAAATAGTGATAGATTTTCAATGACATTTAATAATTTTGTCTATATTCCAGTTAAACGCCTATTGGGCAGTTGTGGTTTAAACAACGAGTGTGAAGGGAATTGCACGTGCGGCAGATATATTCCGCAATCAGTTTGTTTGAATGACACATGCATGTGTGACACTGGATACCGAATAGCGGGGAATAGGAAAATTTGCATATCACGTGCGTACTACTCACTTTTTTATAAAAAAATACTTAAACTGTATCCATGCATTTTCAGTGTTAAACTAGAATCAAACGGAAAGACATTCAAACAAAAACATAACAACTATTTTAGTACGTGGTATTTTTAGTATATATTGTGTACTTTTTCTATTTAGTTTCTCTTATTCTTGAATATTTTACATTGAATAATGTTAGATTCGGTATAAATAACATTTATTGTTATATTTCTTGTGTGCGTAGAGTTTGGAAATGAACATTTAACTCTTCATATTTTGTGTTATTGTAGACGTGGCATGTCAATATCGATCCATATTCATCCATTCAATATGATTGTTTCTTTGTAGGCAAATGGAGTTAATAATTGTGTTATTTGTTTTGTTTTCTAAGGAAAATTAAAGGACTCTTGTTCTAATGATACAGACTGTTCTGTTGTTATGAACAACACAATATGTGCTGAACAAGTTTGTAAATGTGATGTTGGTTATATAGCAGATAGTAAAGACACCTGCAGAAAAGGTAGATTAAGTTTCAATACCTATTACCTACGCAAGTATGATAGGCTTGCCTTTTATTATTTAACAACAGCAAATAAACGCATGTCACTTTAGAATGATAAGAAATTATGTTTTAATTCAAGTGAAATATTTGTTTAGAAATACATCCGCATTTGTATGCTAAGAATGATATTGTTTTTTATCTATCTATTTAATGTTTTATTATTTTATCCTTAAATTCAGGAAAATTTAAGATTTGTTATTTGATATATGTTATGTATATACACTATAAAATTTATGAACTTGATTAAGAGACAGACCGTGGTAATATAAGATTATGTAAATTATTGTTGTATTATATGTTATTTCGGCAGTTGTCATTGGAGACGAATGTGATGACGACCATGAATGTTTGCTGTTTAACAATCATAGTAAATGTAAAGCAGGGATATGTGATTGTGCTTCTGGATATTACACCGATAACTCAACATGCCTCCCTCGTAAGTATTTTACGTTTGTTTTTAATTAAAAAGGGCGGTTTCAATCATTAAAAACTATACAAAAAACCAAAGGTTGAGATGCGACCTTGTATCATTGTTATTTAAAACACCACATCATAAATGATGATAGTTAGATACAGTATGTGTTTTAGCTCGGTTTAACTTCTTTATTCAAAGTGACATTGTTGAGAATCATTTAATACAATATCTTTTGCTGAAGTTCTGAAACTCATCAGATTTGTTCTGCTAGATTTGTTATTTATCTCTTTTTTCCTCATGAAAAGACTCTTCAAAACAGAGTTAGTTTCGAACATAATTTATGGATGATATGACATTACAAAAGAAATCATCAAAGAAATTTTAGGAAGATATTAATAGTTACTTTTCGTCTCAAGGAACAGTCCAATCTGGGACCTTAATTATTTTAAGTCCCAGGTCATATATAGATTAATATTTCAAATAAAGGTCTTTAATTTTGTACCATTCTAAAAAAATGCAAAATAGTTATAATCAAAAAATAAAATCGTTTACCTATTAACTCATTCACATTAACAAATGAGTGATATAAGTGTCAAAAGGATACCATTCAAACAGTCTATTTCAAGCTTATATTTTGGCAGTGTTGATGCTAAAATATAAAAGAATAAATTCTGAATTTAAGACCACATTGGAGACGTATGTAATGTAACTGAGGATTGTTCAAGTGTCATTGACGACAGTGTGTGTGACAATGCAACATGTATATGTGATATTGGTCATTATGCTAGTGATAACAAGGATATATGTCTTAGAAGTAAGAAAGATATATTTATTTATTGACACATTTTCCTTTTGCATTTTGCTATATTTAACCATTTATATGTTTTATATAATATACTTTTTCTTTAGAATAATGTGGTAAAAATGTCTGTAAAAATCTACATCAGGCTATTTTATATGAGTTGCAGAGATATGGATCGTGAATTGGAATTGGTCAAAATGTGTTGTTTTTATTGTAAATTAATAACTTTTTAGCATTCAATTAGGTACGATCTTATCATTCCTTAAAAAGTTATTGGAATAGTTTTACAGTTTGTTATACTATATGTCATTTACATTCATTTTAGGAAAACTAGCAGATACGTGTAAGGTAGATGAAGACTGTCAATCAGTAATTAACAACACAATTTGCAAAGATGGATATTGCTCATGTGTAGGAAATAGAAAACCGGTACAAAATCGTACTGCGTGTGTTCAAAATGAAATAGGTGACGAATGCAACATGGACAGCAATTGTGAGCTGATTGAAAACAGTTTCTGTTTCAGAAATAAATGTACGTGTAACTATGGTTACCATGACTATGAGAGCAATAAGACATGTATAAGACGAAAATTACTTGATAGATGTGACGTCCACGGTGATTGTTTTTATGCTGTTAATTCAAGTTTATGTCAATCGGGAATATGCCAGTGTGAAAAGGGTTTGATAGAAGAAAACAATTATACAGTGTGTCGTTCTCGAGTGTTAGGGGATACATGTAGCGATTTATTCGATTGTTCTTTATCAGTTCATTATTCTAACTGTACGAATAACACCTGTAATTGTTTGTTTGGATATCACTCCTCGAATGCCAGCACGTGTCAGCTTAGAAAAATAGGAGATGAAACATGTCAGATAGATCGGGATTGTGAAGCTGCTGTGTCAAATAGTGAATGCAGGAATAATACATGCTTATGTCTATCTGGATTCATGGAGATGTTTAATGGTTCATTCTGTGCAAAACGTAAGTCTGGTTGTCAAATATTCTCTTGTTCAATTTTATTCATATATAGTAATCGTCCATTTTGGTAACTCTGTCTGTACAAGACACGGAATTAAATGACAGGTACATTCAATATGATAATAAATCTTTTATATATTGCGCTTAATTCTCTAGAATAAATTTCTTTTCAATTGGCCTTGACCTTTTTGCATGATAAATGTAAAATTTCAGCTTTAAGTGTCATAATCATGTCAGTAACTTATAAAACAACACATTATACTAATGCATTTTCCTTCACCCCGAAATAATATTTAGAAAATGCTATATATCAGGATTGTTTTACTTTCCAGGAAATATAACTTCTTCTTGTGAATTGAATGCTGACTGCAGTGATTCGATGAATTATAGTTTGTGTGTGAATAAAACTTGTGAATGTTTCTCCGGTTTTAAAGCTGTTAATGATGACAGAGCTTGTGAACTTCGTGTACTAAATGACACGTGCGAAACAGATTCCGATTGCAGTGACGCAATGACAAATACTAATTGCTCATTTGGAAGATGTTTCTGCAATTCAGGGTACAAATCTACTCAAATGAAAGACGTCTTAGAAATTTACACCAAATTACCCGCTCATAATACTCTCTTAAATGACAGTTCGCCGTCTGCAGTTAGCATGAGGAATTCCGAAAATGAAATGCAATGTGTTTTAAGACAAATTGGAGATGAATGTGTTGTTAGCACTGATTGTTCAGATGCTGTGCCAAATAGTCTCTGTGAAAACAATACGTGTGTTTGTAAACAGGGATACAAAACAGGAGTCAACTCAACATTTATATGTGAACCAAATAAAATATCCGATGTATGTAACGAAAACGCAGACTGTACTTTGGCGGTGAATGATAGCATTTGTGCAAATCGAGAATGTAAATGTATTAGGGGATTTCAACACAGTGATGATAAAACTGAGTGTAACCGTCGAAAGATCTTCGACAATACATGCTACTCATCCAGTGATTGTTTCATGGCCGTGACGTACAGTAGCTGCATAAAAAGTCAATGTTTATGTAACTCTGGTTATTACGCGTCTAATGGGAATCGCACGTGCACAAAGTTCAAAATAGGGGATAACAATTGCACAATACTTGATTGTAAGGAGGCGGTATCAAGTAGCACTTGCAGGAACGGACAGTGTAAATGCATAAACGGTTATATGGCAGATAATAACAATACAGTGTGCAACAAACGTATGTATACATATTTCTATTTTGGGTAATGTTTAGCGTTCAGATTAATATTTTTATGTATTTCTTCATCATATTTAAATCATATCGATTTCAGAAGTGCTTTGATATTGACATAGCTCATGCGTTCTTTCAAATACATTAGACAAATTTATCTTATTTCAATAATTTGTAAGCTTTGAATCAACTGTCATTTGTATTGTAAATGGTACAGAATCAGAATTAAATGTTTATTTATTTCTTTTATATAGAACTTGCGTATTACAAATAACATATGTGTTAGTGCAACATTCTACAATTAATATCATATCCATTAATAGTCTAACACTTATTTTTGTTAAAGAACAGCTTGTTACATAATAACATATGTATTAGTGCAACATATTACACTTAAGAGTCTGTCACTTATTTTCGTCTTACAACCTATTGTATATGCGTTTGTAAATAGCTTGCTAAGATATTATTTATATACAGGTATTTTCGGTGACCCATGTAATGTAGATATAGACTGTTCTGCAGCAGTCTTACGAGGTTTATGTAACGGAACGTGCGTATGTGAATCTGGTTATGAGCCCAAACCTGATCTTGCATCAAGAATGTGCGTGAAAAGTAAGCATTGTATTACAGTATATAATAATTGTGATAATTTTCTCATGCGTGAAGAGTATGGAGCAATATAAAGCTTCTATTATCATAATATTCCTACTATGTGTTAGTCGTCGTCATCGTGTACGTCGTCGTCATCATCATTAAATATGATTTTATTTATTAAACTTCCATTCAGAATAATATTGTTATTATTACCTAGTTCTTTTCCCACGTTATTACAAAAATACGTTTTTAAAAATGAAATAAATTAAATTGTTATAATATAATATTCTGCATGATAAAGAAAGAAGGCAAACTAACTTTTAAACAATTTGAGCCGCGTCAAGACAAAACCAACATAGTGGGTTTGCGACCAGCATGGATCCAATCCAGACCAGCCTACACATCCGCGCAGTCTGATCAGGATCCATGCTGTTCGCGAACAGACCCTATAACAAGTTAAGAAACTGATAGCGAACAGCATGGATCCTGATCAAACTGCGCGGATGCGCAGACTGGTCTGGATCCATGCTGGACGCAAACCCATTATGTTGGTTTTGTCATGACGTGGCTCATCTTATGTTGTACAGCTCCAAAGAAGTTGTTAGATACTTGTAGCTTTGATGAACAATGTTATCGTCTTGACAACATCAGTAGCTGTGGGCACATTATCGGGTTTGAGACTAGATTCAACTTCTGCGTTTGTAAACCGGGCTTCTTTGTACGTCGTGACCTAGTTGAACAATGGAGTTGTTATGGTAATAGAAATTATTATCTGAACCATTATTCTACCGTTTGTGCATATTAAGTAAATAGGATGAAGTTAAGTTGAAATATTCAAATCATTCTTCATACTTAAGAGTTATCATTGTAAAAATTGCTAAACATGTAAATGTTTATTTATTGAGTTTCCTTTAAAAACACTAGACAATTCTGGACGACAATAATATATCATAATTATTGAATTTTAAACACTTCAAATAAGGCCGGCATTCAGATAATTTTATAAACTTTGATCTATAAAGGTTGAAATAAAGAAAGAACAATAGTGTTTAGTTGTTTATTCCCGACTCAATAAAATATACAAGATATGAAACCTTAAAAAAGTTCGTATGCTATTTTACAGAACCCCGATTTATAGGTGACTTTTGTGAAACTCGTGCATGGTGTCATTTTGGAGGAAAACCCGTGTACTGTGACAACAACGAATGTACGTGTAGACGTGGACATATACCGAACGCAACCTATAATGGCTGCATACATTGTAAGAAGTTTTGCAAAGTATCTTAATTCTGATAATATTTATGGTATAAAAAAGTAAACGATACAAATATGTATAGCCTTTCAGACGTCCTTGCCATTTAAATCTTGTTCTAAATGTTTGTTATTTGTTGCACAGTAAAAAAAGCCTCAGTAAATTAATTAATGAGTCAGTTGTAAGTTGTTACGCACATATTTGCATGCAAATTATTTTCAAGCAATTTATACAAATAATTTAAAAGCAACCTAAAACAAACATAAAGTTATAGACGTCATATCCGCATTACAAATTGATAAAAGGAAAATTCAGCAAGTCTTTGTGAAGATTTTACCTGTAAAGATTTCTGATCAAAAATGTTTTGCCTTCAGTGCCGGAAGCGGTTGGGGATTTCTGCCGAAATGATTCTCACTGCAGCGCTATACCTAATTCCGAATGCTATGTTGGTGACAAGAATAACACGTGCCAATGCCATTACAAATACATTTCGAGTCAGGATGGCAGACAATGTATTCCCAGTTAGTATGACTTAATAAATTTAGAGTTATCTTTTGAATGAGTAATATTTATACTAGTAAATGTTAAAATGTTGCGGCTAAATAGAAAAAGTTTCAGGCTCTGCTTTAGCCTATTCATGGACAGTAGTGGTGGTAAATGCAACCTACTTGACCCATATACGATTGGTTTTGCAACAAGATCTTTATCACACTTATTCTCATTAAGTTATGTGTGAAAGTTATATATATTCTAGAATTTAAAAGGTCAATATATTGGAATACCAGGATGCATATCAATGAACGTACTTAGTATTGATTTGATCAGATGTAACAAATTGTCGAAATGTGGCTGTAAATTATAATTCAAATTCATTTATTTCTATAGGACAATATATGTTCGAGCCTGTGGTACCACCAGTGGCTCTGGGCTTAAAGTGTGAAAAACGGAGTACATGTGAGAGGTCAGAGGAAGGTCGTAAATATTGGCAATGTGCCAAGGAAGTAGGTCGAACACACTCTCGTTGCCAGTGTGTACCAGGATATGCCAGTAATTATAGCTCCGAAAGGTTCAAATGCCAAGGTAAATCCTTTCTGTAACGAAACCTAATAAATTGCACCACCTACTCACAAAAAAAGGCATTAAAAGACAATTATCTATTTTTTGTAAGTATTGTCATCTGCTTATGCTATTTTGTCCTAAAGCTGTGTTTCAAATTAAATGGTAGCCCTAATATAACTGAATATCGTGTTGCAACATCCTGATTCGCTTTTTCGTTTCATGCATCAATTACAATTAAACATAATGGACATAATCTTTCGGCGGCGGTTTTATATATGATATTCTAATTATCAACTTTTTCAAGCTCTTATTAATACGAGCAAGAAACAATCTTAAGATGGACGTGAAATTTCCTTGTAAAAGTTTTTAAATGCTGCAATCGAATGCACAGAGATAATAGCAAGTGCATATACCCTATTATTTATCATTAATATATTACAAATATAATGTAGAGAACAAAAATTTTACAGAACAACAACAGTCAATAATGTTGCTGTTTAGTTTATTTAAATTAAATTTCCTATTTTGTTGTGTTTTCTTTCTTTTTTCCAGAAATTCAAACATATTATTTCAATATTAACATATCTCACGAGCTTGGTTGTGAAAAAGGAAGTAAAGAAGATATACCAATGTGTTACCAATATCAACCAGTTCGTGTTCTAAAGCAGTACAGCAATGAAAATACAAAACCTTTCTTATACATACGGGAGAGATTTGTTCTGCTAGGGGTAAGTAGTTAGTTTTTTTACATTAAGATCGATAGATAAGTTCTAAACAGGTGCACTAACGAAACTTAACAAGTATATCCATGTGAAATACAATTCCTTTTTTATATAATGTAATTCAGCGTATGATTTTAACAAAAAATAAGAGAACACAAATGTTTTCAAAGATTTGTTTTACTTATATTACACCTTTACACATATACATAATTAATTAAAGAAGGAATCGAGCAAGGACCAAAAATGAAATAATTTCACAATATAAATGCAAATCAATAATTACAGTAGTTTACTATTCAGCTGGCCGCACTTTTCAACGACACCCCTGCATTCATCAGAGATCGTTACATGACTAGCGAGGTATTGAACATCACAGAAGCTGGTGATCAGATGACCGTCGGAGTCCTTGTATACTTCCTAGCAGATTATTATAATATCATCAATGAAACTGAATTAGAGAACGAAATGATTAACAGTCTCATACGGTAAATTACTGGAACGTTACTATAATTTGATATATTGATTATCTTAATCATGTTACCTATAACTAACGGCATTTACATTACATATAAGTGCGGCATCATCACAATTGTTTCATGTAGATAAATATATATTTCTATGGTTTTGTCCTTTATGTGCTGTTTTTAAAATGTACTAGTAGTGAAGATGCCTTCATCCTAACCGAAAACGATCATGTATTTTGCCTTATCTTTGGTCACTATATTATCATCATTCGAATCTGTACTGGTTAGTACAAAAGGCGGACTCAGGTATTGTCCAAAGCAGCCCCCCTGTAATTCTCTCATGGTCGGGCTTAATCACTAGAAGACAGAATGAAATGGCCAATAACATTTTAGTCACCACATTTATGATACCATTATGGCATCTAAACGCATCTTATTTATCAATAGACAATAAAACAAATCTGACACTATCGTGATGGATTTTCGTGTAATCCTGTATTATATTAGTACCTTTGTTCCTAACATTTTTTTGCATTTGTTTGAATACGTAATAATTTGTATAAAAATATGATTTTATTCAGATTGAATAATATTTCAGATCTAATGGGGAAATAGGAAAAAGCCAACTCAAAATGTCATGGCCTTTCGATGCCGCTATAGAATATAAAGGTACGTTTTGTATATTAAGTTAAGCTGTCAATTACACTCCCGTCAACTGCACCCATGTCAATCGGCACGACAGATAAAACACATAAGTGTGGTATTCCCTATGTAAGTGTGTGCGTGTTAAGTCGCGTAAATGTGGTTGACATACATGGACAACTCAGAAGAGAGAAAAGCAGAATCCCTAAACATAGCCAAACACGACACAATTCTTTCAATATAAATTCATAGTTTACAGAATATCGTTTTTTCGGAACAATGTTCAGTAATTTACAGCAAATTGTACTTGTTATTGTAGATTTTGATGAGTGTATGGAACAAGGTGGTCGATTTTCTGACTGTGCTTCTATCGCGTGGTGTTTGAACACACGTGTATCATACATGTGCTCTTGCAAACATGGGTACGAAGACTGGTCTGTTGATAGTGACAAACGTCCCGGCAGAATCTGCGAACGTGAGTGATACTAAATATTATAGCCATGTCATTTCAAAACTTCAAGCCCCTAAGCCTGACGTTTGGTAAACATTATCTTTTACCTAAAGTTGTTTCAATTGTACGAACCTAAAGTTTATTTGAAAAAAAAATATTTTAAGGTATGAATTGTATGTATTCAAGATCTTCTTGCAGTAACTTTTAAAAAGTTTCAAACCAACTCGTTTTTTCTTTTTTAAATGTACTAGTATTGCTGTCTTGATATTGATAAAAATTGCCTTGTTACTGTCTTTGCATTATAATTATGCATGCTATTTTTAATGTTCGTACACGGCAACTATGTTAGCCTTGGATGAAAGTTAAACCTATATTTTATTTGTTGTTCAGTTCCACAGGACGTTACCACCGATAGCTTGAGGTAAGTATGACTTAATTTGTCTCCCTTCCTTTGAATGATATGTTTAAATACTTGTTGCATTACATGGGAGACTTTTCCATTCCCTTCCTTTTATTGTCCGAAACAAAGTTGCAGTGTTGAAAAATCCTTGTATTCAAAGATACGAGCATAACATTAAATGCAGTAACTCAAGTATCCGCTTGTTTTCCTTGATATTTTGTAAAATGTTCACCAATGCTTTTGAATATTTTTCCTTCGGAGGGATTTTCAGTGTAATCATAATAAATATTCTTGAAGAATGTGGCGATGTATCCAATAGAGACGTTAGTTCAATTGAGAATTATAGACATAATTCCATTTTAAACATTGTGTGTTCTCCCTATAGTGAATGGCCTGTGATATATGTTTACATATTTACATTATTGTATTTCCTTGTGTTTTTCATATAAAAATGTACAAGAATGGTGCCCACCCATTAAAACATCATAACACCCCTCTTGTGATTACAAAAGAATGAATGTCTATGTATACTATATACCTATATTTGCGTTTAAATTTACGGAAACCAAAACACATAAAGAGAAACTTTTAAACAGTAAAAGTACAAAAGAATATATGTTTTTTTATTTTTTAATTCATTATTGAATGGTTGAAAGTATATACAAGGATAATGTGTCTTATCTATTTACTCATAGCTTGAATAATTGTCGTCCCGTTTTACAACCCTGAATGATCCCTGGTTTATATATAATATTCAAATACTTAAGTATATATCCCTGAAGTGTGTATCTCTTATTGAAATGATGTGTTGTATAAATACAGGATATGACAAAACAAATGTAAATAATAGTAAATATATTAAATATGTTATAATAAAAAAGAACATAACATTGTGTCATATTGAAAATAAGCACTGTGTTATTCAATTATAAAAAAAACGACAAAGCAAACGTTCATGGTTCTGATTTTTATAATAAAAAAAGTGATTGTCAGTATTGTTTTATATGAGAGAGAAAAAATGCAGACGTGTTATTCCTTTAAAAATACAAAAATGGGAAATACGTTGCCGGTCATTTTCTTTATTGCATGTTAACAAAATATACGTGAGGTGAAATAAGTGTGTAACTGGTTCTTATGTCGATTTACAGACTTCCCTTTTTGTGCCAAACCACTTCCTGTTTACGTTTTTCTTCTCTGTTTACCGTATTTTATTAATAAAATCCGCTCTTACATAACGCCCAAAGATATGTGACGTACATATATCTCACGTACACTTGTTACCGTACCGTAAGCATGACGTGCTCGGTAATTTACTCGGCACAAAACATGATTGTTTCCGTGAAAGCATGAAATATGCATGGTATGTAACTGTCCATTTTACAAACAGATATATCTTTGCCTTATATACTTGCAATAAAAGCTCTATTTACAAGCATAGAATTGTAACCTTTAGAATAATATTTGTAATGGAAATGCAGTAGTGAATTTGCAAATTTTGTAAATACGAATTTGATTCAATGATGGAACCGTCATACATGTATGTTCTTCTTTGTGAGCAAGGGTACATACTATATATATATTCTTAAATGTATCATCTATCCTGCCTCACAATTTGTATTTTTTTTTTCAACAGGTTACATATCATGAGCATGTTCGACAAATTCAAACATAGAATATGCTTTCTCATCAATCATATTAAATAGCTTGATGATTTAAGCAAATGACAGACTAATGACTGCTGATGATCATCTTGATTAAGGAAAAGTGTAGTTCAATGCTTCTCTATAAACATTAGCTTTCGGTAGTTCTACTAAAGTACCTGTACGTACCAGAAATAACGCACGGAGATGCACTTTAAATCTTCCGTCACCAGTAAAGCTTGAAAAGGTCGCCATATGACCTATGCAACGTTGATGCGACGTAATGTCCAACTAAAATAGTAACTTAGAAAATTATATCTTGGTGTTTACTGATCTAACGACAATTTCGTATTTTTCAGTTGTTCTGATGGGAAGTGTGAAAATCAATGGGAATGTGAGTACATGTAAAGACAATTTATGGGTTTTTTTAAATATAAAAGTTTTACAGTAACTGGTCTAAATGCAATAAAATCAAGAAATTTTATCATATGCTTCTTCCCTAAACAACGATGAAGTGCTGGTCGTTTAGCAATAAATGTACAATAGATGCTGGTTTAATTTGATATAATAAGGTGCTGTCAAGTGTTGTTGATAAAAGGACATCCATTGTGCTAAAGTTTTAGTTTCGCATTGTTAACATACTTGATCATACTTTTGCATGTGTACCATTTGACTATGACAGAACAATATCAGCATACCGCTGTCACTTCTGGATGCCACTGACTACATATTGGCGTTGGTATACAGCACAAAAAATGGAACAATATTGTCTGATTGGCTTTGTCAAATATTGCACATTCAAGCGGATGGTAGTAGCAGTGTCAAACAGAAGCACATTGCTGTTTAGACTTTCCGATTTTTTTTCAATTAAAGCTTTGATAAATATATTATGTATTGATATAAGTCTTTCATTACAGATATAAGCCTGGCACTAGTTGGGTTTGGTTTCATATTATTTTTCTTTATTGGGTATGAGATATACACTAGAAAGAAGAAGCTCGAAAAGAGGTACAGAATCTGTATGTAAATGTTTTATTACTTTTTGTTGTTGTCTTGTGTTTGTTTTGGAATTCATTCGTTGCGCAATGAGTTTGAACCAAATTTTTTGAAATTTTGAATTGTCTTTTGAATTTTCACAGTTTGCTATTACTTTTCATATACGTACTCCGATTGTAAGATGGATTGACTAGCATCAAGACGCGTGTTGCTGTGTTGCATTTTTAAAATTCGGCATATTTTCCAAAGCGGTTGTAAAATTATTTCCATCCGGTCAATGTCGCAGTGCACTTTGGAATTGCGCAGCGGAAGCATTCAATGACAATAAATATTTACCACTCTTTTGTGATTTTCTTTTATAGTGACATTTATTACAAATTACAAAAGGCGGCAAAGAAAGCAAAGTTAAAAGCTTTACGAGAAAGAAGAAAAACTATAAAGAAAAAGAAAAAAGATGAAGCAAAAGAACAGAATCAAACAAAAGATAAGGGAAAAATGGGGGAGAAAATCGGGGAAATCAGAAAATGAAGGTTTTGTAGAAAAGCTGCTGAAAAAAGGGGTGAAGCGCTGGGAAAAACCCAAATTGAATTGCTTTTGAACAAGCAGATAGTACTGTTCCTAAACAGAAAGTTGAAACTGTATCAGAACTCTAGAACCTGAATATATTTTAAAAGTGTGCAGAAAGGGCTTTCAATATGTGTTTTACTAAAGACAAATGTGTCTTATTGAAAATATAAACATTGTATTTCTGTTTTATATGTCTTTAAGTATGCTACAAAATGAAGTACACAGGACATAATGTAAGTCTTACTATGTGCCCTACCTTATTTATTTATTTATCTATTTTTATTATTAAATGTTATTTGCATGACTGAAATAGATTTCAAGTAACATTATGATCATGTGATAAGTAATTCTAGTACAGAAGCATGTTTATCTAGAAATTTATTTAACCTTCATTCATTCATAAAATATAGTGAGACCATTTTATTGTAATTTCAACACATTCCTAAAAGTTGGTATATATGTGCATAATTTGTATTATTAATAGTATGCAAATATAAGTTTGTGTTTCCTTATAGTAAGTTGTTTTTAGTATAATAAGCTGTCCACTTAGCACAATAGAGAGAGCATTTGATAAGCAAACCAGGGGTTGCTAGTGCGATCCTAGGGCGAAATGTAATTTCTCTGTTACTATTGATCTCAGACATTAGGTCTTTTGGTCCTTTGTCTCTTGCCGCTGACACAGAAATCATGACGGATTAATATGTCGGTCATTTGAGAAGAAAATAGGCATTACTGGTTAGCCAGAACAGCCAGTAAGAGTGATTGGCATGCGATATATGACCAAATATACGTTACGATTGGCTTGAAAAAATATAACAAAGTCCTAGAATTGTATAAATAATTCAAAAGTATATTCATCAAATAAGATTTTGGTTACAAAATTTATTTTTATGCAAAAACAAATAGTCGTATATATAATTCATTAAATTATCTTAAAGCTAATAACAAAGTTGTTGGTCTCTCACGCCTTTGAGCACATGCTAGATAATTTACTTCACAAACTACACGTGATCGTGAATGTATTTGCAAAATATGTGCAAATTTAAAAAAGGAAAACACACATTTGCTAGCTGACTGACTAAACATGAACAGCAATATTATAGTACAAATGTATCAATAGTTTTAATATAAATATCTAGTTAATGATGTGATACAGTTTGTTTTCACTGTTTATTAACGTTTTATTAAATTTCATTTGACTAATTTTTGTGCATTTGTAGGACTTTGAACCAGGATTGCAGCAATTCAATTAAATTTATTGGTATTCAATTTAAAGATATAAAGTCTCGATTTCATCGAAATAATCACCAGTTGGGAGCGAATAAAATGTTATCTGTTATTTAAAATCATTCAGGGCGTTGTAAAGATGAGATGTGGAAAAAAAAAATATGCAAAACCGCGGACAGCCTTAAGATATTAAACTGCAAAAAAAATCAAATTTCTCATGACAGATTTACAAATGAACAAAATCAAAACTTGTCAACAAAAGTATTTCACAATTTATCCAACAAATTTCACAATAACGTTTACATTCACCTTGTTTAACAACATACCTTGTCCCTGTAGCGTCGTCAGATAACTACCATATTAGGACATTTGACGTTCGAGAAGGTTTGTTTGTATGTCTTAACTACCAAGAAAAAAAAGTTTATTGTCAATGTACAACGATAAACATGCCTTCTTAAAATTGTTAATTGCACAATTGTTGTTGATCTCTGATCTCATGTTGCATGTTCTAATGTGTTTTTATAACGATAATCATGCATCAACGTCTATATCGTACATCATTACATATTATCACCAAGTATTTCATGTGGTATTATGGTTAAATATGTTTTTGAAATTTTGAAATACTCCCATTATTGTCTTAAATTACGACATAATTATAATTATTGATTTTTTTTTAAATTGCGAAATGATAATGGGCATGGGATATTAAAACATTTATGTGGAAAACGCGGGTTCGAATTCGTAATTATTGTATCAATATCCTGTTTAAAATTTATAATGCATTTTAGAAGAAACCTTGCCTTTTATAATGTTTTACTCTTGTATTTTCATGTTATTTTTCTTTCATCTGAATCATGCAGATGCTTGCATTTTTATTTAGTCACGTGATTTATATACACTTTATATATTTTCCTTTTCAGTATCATAATAAAACATTGTAATCCTTTTTGCTTTGTCTCTGTATGGTAAAAATAGGGATCCGTTTTGTTATGGTGTTTAAGTATATACATAATAATTATGCTACTACAATATGACTTCAATAGAGACTATCCTTATTAACATGACTTGTATAATCATCATCGTCT
Organism: Ruditapes philippinarum; assembly: GCF_026571515.1. Lineage (NCBI taxonomy): Eukaryota > Metazoa > Mollusca > Bivalvia > Venerida > Veneridae > Ruditapes > Ruditapes philippinarum. The sequence continues at coordinate 7,528 of NW_026860758.1, read as the reverse complement.
TTTAAAATATTGGAGTAAGGAATACATACTTGCTAGTATTTAAATTGATTATCCCATTTATGGCCCAAGAAATATTTGCACAAAAGTCTTGCATACAAAAGACCTAGATGACCATCTCCATGTGTATAAATGCAAGCAGTATGCAATGTTAATTTGATGTTTAAAATTCAAATATCTGCAGTTGTACTGTGTACAGTACGTAAAAGGAAAAGAGCATCTCAAGACAGAGTATGAGCATTTAGTGCATACGTACTAATCATATAAGTCACGCGGCATTAATTATGCATTCGTCTGAATGACACAGATTTTTAGAAAACGTGACTGATTAAAAATACAATCTGATAAAGGCATCTGCCGCCGGGATGAAATGCATGGAAGTTTCCCTTTAAAGTTTAATTATCTCACAATTCAATATTACCAGTCAAAACTAGTCTTTGCTTGAAGTGGTATCTTCGTAAGATCTTAGCTTTTAAGTGAATAACATTTTATTCGTTTTTCTAATCGTAATTTATCTTTTTTTCACTTTGATTACTGCATGGGTGGCGAACGTACGTGATGCCTTTGCAACTAAAACCGCATGGGGTTTACTTTGATATACATATCATTTTATCATTAATGATTTTAGTAATGTTTTATAATCAATGATAAAAGTAATAGTATCAGTAAGACATCAAAACATGCGCTAAATACCTGGATATGTAACATTCAATGTTTAACTTATACAAATAAATAGTTTGTCGAAGGAAGTGGTAATGAAAAAGAATCACGCTATATAAAATTTGAGAGAAAATGTGTAAAACAAATGGGTATATAATTACGAAAGAGCGTCAAAATACTTGTCTGTCAGGTTGTTAAAACGTATTAAAAAGAAAGTGCTTGATACAATTCAGTAAGTAATGTTTTTCTAAAACAAATAGTTTGCAAGTGAAATTGAATTAGATATAATATTGAACAAATGTAATATTTGAAAAGTTTGCTCTATAATTATGTACTTTTATTTTGTTATCTATACAATGTTTTATAAGCGTTGATAAAAGTTTGATAGATTGTTATTGAAAACGAATAAAGTACAAAATACAGGAAATACCAAATATGTTTTGTTATTGCATAACAATAGTTATGTTGAAATACGTGCGAACATAATTACTACAATTACTTGAAAGCATTGGCTTTTTTTTTGTTTTATTCATAAAATTTAACTGCGTTTTGTCAAAAGCTCAAATGGGTAGTATACCGTAAAGGTTATTCTAAAATTGGTAATGCAACACAAACAAACTTGATATATTAAATCATAGACTGAAATATGATAATGAAAAAAAAAAAAAAAAGAAACAAATAACATCGCCTAAATCAATAATTACTCAATTAACCGTGAATAAAACAATTATTTACTATTTTTCAAATACAATACTTTTCAACAACAATAACAAACACGTTGTATTTGACAGAATTATCAGCTATTAATATGTCCTTCACATCTGAGAACATCGGAAATGTACTGACGCGGGAAATGTCACTCCATCTCTTCGAATTGTATAAGCCTGTAGAATAAAACAATAAAAACGATCAAATAAAACAAATAATATATGTATTTTTCTTTATGTAACATACAATAACATATGCAACAATTCAATGTTGTAATTTCAATCACAGTGTAATCTTATAACCAAAACTAAAATTAAAGCGATCTGTACCAAAACTAGATTAAGAATTACTTTCTTGTACATATATAATCTTTGCACTACTAAACACAAGTTATTCCTATATGTAATAATTAAAAGATGCATTCTGTCCCATTATCATTGAGACAAAAACGACTAGACAGCCCATATGGAGCGACTAAAGTACCCCTTGCTTTACAGGTTGCTAAATAATTTAGGACTTTTGGGATTAGAAAAACAGGCGGTACAAACCAGTTGCTACAACCAAATTTAGATACAGAAAAAAACATCAACAGACTCTGTATCAGGCATTCAAATTAAAAATTATATCTAGGCAGTTTATGATTATGAGAATTAGCAAACTTGTTAACATCATGAGGAGATGTATCTGAAAAATAGAAGTGAAACACCATAATCATTATAATCACTCCTACGACTTAAACTTTCTGCCGTCTTATCCAGTGACCTGTTAATTCAAATAACATTTAAAGATATCCCATTTTCTGCACATGAAATAAATATTTTAAATGCCGAATTATGCAACACTAAATTTGTGCTACCTTTTCTACTATGCTTACACAGTTCTTACAATCTGTATGCCATTGAACTGTTTTGCATTTTAATTATCCAGACAAAACTGAAACGCTAACTTTACGTCGAACTCACAACGTTTATAACCTGACCATACTTTGTGTGCGACTGAACCATCATAGTCAATATATGCAGCACCGACGCATCAGAATATATGAACACTTCCGGTACATAAGAACTTAACATCTCTCTTCAGAATTCAAGAAATGATTTGCAAGTTGAAATATCAAACAATGTGTTTCTACATTCAATCAAACGATAAAAAAACTTTATTTTAAAAGACAAAAATAACCTAAAACAGGTGACATAGACATGATCTTCCCTGCAAGCCGAGCCGATTTTCTTTATGATAAAGATTGAACAATGTCTTCTAAGCATTTAAGCGTATTGTCAATACGTCTTTGGGGATTTTGATGACACCATTATTCAAATCCCATTCTAAACAAAGAGTAGGGACAAATATTTATTTACCATTATTTACAAGAAAACCTGCCTTCAATAAGATTAGAATCTTATTACGTAAAATCATAAGTACTTTAAACGCAACATCCAAAACCAACACTCAAAGAAAATAATGATTTTCAATCTGCGTGATCTCCAATATTTTACCAAAGGTCTTTAAGCTTTAGTAAAAATTCAAAGTGCCGATATAATACAAAAAGCTATAACCGAGAAAACATAGTATTTAGTAAAATCTCCAAATTTCCAAGAAAAACCAAGGAAAGTATGTTAATTTGGTGAAATCAAGATATGACGAAAGCAAACTTTATTAAAAAAAACACATTTGACAACATACTCTTTAGCAATTTTATTGTCTTCATTTTTTTCACATTTGATTAACTCGTTAAGTACACTTACATCTAGGATAAGTCTTTTTTCCCGAAGACTGCAAATCAACGAACAGCGGGTTAACATTAGGTGGTGTATACTGTACTTAGTAAGCACAGTTTTTTAACAGGTGATTTAACAAAATCAGAATGATCTAAAGCTCATGGAGGTTTAACTGAAAATTGTATAACATAACAATGTTCAATAACAGACAATATATTTATGTCTGCTTGAAAAATATCAGTCCAAAAGTTCAGAAAATGTTTTAATCTTCCTTTAACAGATAAGACGGAAATTAAGCATGCGTTTTCTTAAAAATGATAATTTATGCCATAGAAAAAGTCAGTTTTAGCAAAAGGCCTATACTTATGCTCAGGATAACTTTCTTTTTGCTGATTGTTGTTTGTTTCATGCCTGAGTCCACACTGAGTTGTTGTTGTTGCTGCTGCTGCTGCAGACAGAAATGAGAAGAGGGTGTCGCGACTGGTCCCACTGCTCCAAGACCACGAGATCCGATTCTTGATGTTGCGACTCCGTATTCGATGGCACAACCGGATACAAAGTGGCCAATTACTCATCGGCCTCCCTCAACTGCATGAAGTGCCGCCCAATGAGTACCCTTGAAAAAGATGTGTACGCAACTACACGTGCTTAATGGTTCAATCGGGATAGTCGAAAACAATACATTGTCAGTTCACTCGTTCTTATGTTTATTTCTCTACTTAGACAAAGAGCATCAAACAACTTGTCGAACGGTTATCTGAAAAGATGATAACCGACTTATAATAAACAATATATGAATAAGATTAATTACGAGTAGAAACATAGAAAGTTAAAGTTAAAATTCCCTTAACATAAGTCTCTTGAACAATAAGTTTTATCTGTCTCCTGACAGTCTTGCAAAAATGGTATATTACTTAATATGTATTTCGTAAACTTACTGAACAATGCTTTCTTATCCTAAAACACTTGAAATAAATTATCAATTTTAACAATCGATTTTTACGTTTTAACCTTACTTAGTCGCCCTCTCGCATGCGGCTTGGTGCGCGAATTTTAGGGGACGTGCCTGATGAGCATTGTTCCTAAAAATATTTATTTCCGTAATTTTTAAACAATCAACGTTATTGATACTTTTATGAGACACGGTTCTAAAATTAGATTTTCCGGATAAGGATAGGGTCTATCGAGCATTTTGATAAATATTATATAAACAAGAGTCTGATATATAACAATTATAGACCCGGTCTAACAGGCGTCGAAGGGGAAAATAATGTGAGAAATAAAATTAATATGCACTTGTTTCACTGAACGCAAGTACGAGTTAAACTGGCCTTGTCAGTCACTCCCTCTATAGTTGCACAAAGAAGACTGTCAAGAAGGGCTCAAAAGATCAGAAGACACAGTTGTTAACGTTTTTCATTCTTATTAATAGCCTTCTCCTCTTCTTTTCTAATACGTCTATCATCAATCGAATCAGAGGAAAGTAACACAACTAATTCTCGTTAAGTGTATCCCCCAAACTGAGGAAATATCAGCAAGACAAATAATCTTGTTTCTATGTTCTAATTTTTCTCTTGCTTCCTTAAAAGTTTGCTTAGACTTTGAAGCATCTCTTTTACTCACAGCTCTATCACAAATGTCTAACAGCTCTTAAATGGCAAAGTTAGTCAAATTGCGCCTTTTTTCCATCACTGGAGAAAGGAATTGAATTGTTAAGTCAGACCCAGTTTCAGCTGTCCACTTTTCTTCTGCTTTCAAATCGTGTTTCAAGTATGAAAACTTCTGGTCGAAAATGTCTTGCATTTCTCCCATAAATGCCCTCTCTAAATTTGAACTACTTTCTTATTCTACCAATTATAGACCTCGAGCGACGCTTTAACACACATAACCCTTATATACCGCACACGCGTAAATGGGTAATAAATCATAAAAATTATTCTAAAATTGATTATGAAGTACAAACAAAATTAATATGTTAAAATAAAAAAAAAAATATATGGTAATAGAAAACAATCGTAAGCGGACACCAAAAGCACCGCCCAAATTAATAACTAGATCGTACATACTAAATTATTAGAGACGATGTCGTATTGTCAAGGTCGGAAAATATGTTGTTACTCTGATGTGAAATATGGCACAGCCATGCTGTTACTAAAGAGACATCTTCAAAATTACCTTTTTTCATATCACATATTATACAACCTGGTAAAAACGGAGATCCCTCCAGTGAAATGAAAGCAATGTTTAAAAGTAAAATTTGCAGACCCAGTTTGATTGAATGAAAAGTTAACGTTTTCTTACTGAAATCCCAAGTTCGTGCAGTCAGTTATAAAGAACCGTATGAAATTCTCCTGAACCAGTTTCATGAATATATAGATGTACACCAGTACGCCTCCAGATTACTACAAATTTTCATTTTTTTTTTTTTTTTTTTTTTGTTGAAAATGTATTTTGAAAAAATATTAATAAGTAACATATTGTGAAGTGAACATTTACATAAATTTACACATTGCAAAAAGGACAAACGACGCATGTAAATAATTAAAAAATGTTGAATATTCAAAAATAGTCCTTATTGCGTTAGGTTTGCAGTAGATAAAAAAAACCTAAATAGTTTATGTACGGTCTATTCCGATGATGAAACTTATTTATTTTAGTTTAAGGCGCACTGACACTGTGAAGACCATTTAGCTTTTATTTTCGTGTTTCAGTAATCAGCGAGAACCTAGGTAGAACCGTCTGCCTTCCGTTGCTAGTTTTATAGTTATTTTTAGACTAAACCAGTATTATTAAAATGCTCCTTGCTCTGGAAAGTAAAAATTTTGAATGAAATCTGAACGTGAGTTAAATATTTTACATTGAAGTGCAATGCAGAGTGGCGTTTAACAAAACATTTATCATTGGTTGAGACAATTTACATATGCATCTTAGCCGCAGTATAATCCTGGTGACGCATTTAACAACGTTTTTTTTATGACGTGACACATGAACAAGTTGAATGCCCTCTATATATATATAACTATGATTGCAAAATCTAGATGATCAATTGAAAAAGGATCACTAACCAAAGTTGATTAATGTTAAGCTGTTTAAAATTACGAGTGTTTGTTTCTTTATAAAAGTAAGTATAGAATAGAACGTTAAAGAAATTAATTTTGAATGGAATTCTGTATATTTTACTGTTTTATATTTTTAATTAAATATTTAAAATAATATTAACCGGAATATAATTGTGATAATAATGTTATTTAAGTTGCGTTCCAAACCTTAAACGAAAAAAACACATATGTTAATAATAATTGAAAAAATAATATGAGTGATTTTCTTATTTAATTTATTAATATTTGAAGAAATATCTTTATCACTTTATATGTATTAGTTATAGAAGGTGCAATTTAATATTTAACACTTTTTGTATGTAACATAATTTGCACTGTAAAATACTAGTATATATAGTATTGTCTACATTTAAAATAATAACTTTCCACAAACACGCGACCTTGCCTCTTGATAAACGTGTGAGAAATATGTGGTATAATTAATGATAAATTCTGAAGTATTCCGCATAATACAAGCATCAAAACAACTAGGCATTTCGTATGTTTACTATTTGTCCTTTATACCAGCCGCGACATTTCACAAATTACTCTGTACTCTATTTAAATACTGTCATTTCATTAATTCAAACAAACATGCCATATTTTAAAATAGGTTCATGATTTTCATGTTTATTTTGTTTGTCTCTATTTTGTTTACTCATAGGTTTAATTGAAATTTATGATGTACTGAAGTACCATAAAATTCGGACCTTATCTTTGAATGATGCACTTAATGTCGCGTATGTCCGTAAAACTCTTTTAGTTTCCCTTATTTTATTCCCGCCGTCCTACATACGGAAACATAAGCGATTTAAATAGAAAATAAGTTTCATGTTCACAATTTCATGAAATTGATAATTGCTAAATAAAATAGAATGAAAGATGATACTGTAAAGTTTATATTTCATTTATCTATCACTGGTTCAATGATCTAACAGTTTGATATGATTTTGGTGAATATAAAGGTACATAAATAATTCAATAATTTGTATTTATGTTTAATTTATTAATTAAATACTAATAATTCACTCATATTTTCTGGGGATAACAAAGAAAACATGACCCCCATCGCTGATACAATTACCCATAAGGTATCATATTTACACACTCATATTTTGCGGAATGTTTTATGTTAAGTCATGAAACAAATTATTTTATCATAACATAACAGCAAATGTCATATCAATTTTAAAATGATAATAAAATAATCAATCGTAATAGAAAATATATATTAAAAAAATCTTCAATCGAGGACCTTCCTTGTTTTAGGTAGAGTGCGGTACTATAAAGGTGTAGCATAATATGAACATTTAAGATGAAATGTAACTTTATAACTTCAACTTTTTT